>NW_019174446.1:5066601-5275914 GCF_002260705.1 Seriola dumerili | reverse complement strand
CGATCGTATGTGTGTGTGTGTGTGTGTGTGTGTGTGTGTATATGTGTGTAGTGTGTAAGTGCGTCCATATAACTGTGTTTAAGGATCCACATTAATGGCCAAGATTGTGAGGATATAATTTCCATGGTTTCCCCAAAGAGTATAATTCCACGGTTTAGGAATCTCAAACAGGAAAGACAGCAGAGAGGTAGGAAACTTAAACAAAAAAAAAAGACAAAAAAACCTTGCATCAGCACTGTGGGTGACAATTATACATGTTGCAGTATGTGTTTACTTTGTGCACAGATGCAGATGCCTCCTGGTGTGGTTGTTTATTTACACTTGTAGCCTCAAGACTTCATCAATAAAACGACGTCCATTTAAACGGTGATGAGACAGGTTAGGGAAGGTAGGAACTCATTAACAGGCGAGTGGAGTGACGCCGTCTTTCATCCTGCAGGAAGGCTTAGATAG
Source organism: Seriola dumerili (assembly GCF_002260705.1). Taxonomy (NCBI): domain Eukaryota; kingdom Metazoa; phylum Chordata; class Actinopteri; order Carangiformes; family Carangidae; genus Seriola; species Seriola dumerili. Next base: position 5,275,461 of record NW_019174446.1, on the reverse strand, counting down.
TCCTTACAGGTAGGAAGACGAGGAAGAAGGGAGATAAGAATATCTCTGTTATTTGTGTGGAGGCACACGCTGATGGTTTAATTGATAAGAAAGAACAGTGTGGGTTGTGGTGTTTGTGTTGTCACTGGTGGTGGTGATGGTGTGGTGTGTGTGTGTGTTGTGTAGATGTGTGCGGGTCGTTTGCTAGACGAACGGTGGGGGTAAAAGTTGGCTTTCCCGTTGGCTTCTATTTAGAGAGTATTGCCCTAATCTATCTGTTGGAGCTGAGATTGGGATTTGTGACAGGTGCCTAACGATTAATGCTGAGACAAATTTCAGTAAACGGTGTTCAAGTCGCCAGCTGCCCTTGAGTAACAATTTGATATTCATATCGCCATAGGTCCTCCATAGTGCTGCTAAGAGCACCTAACTTCTACAATTTGCCTGTTGCAGGTGGACGTGTAAGATGTGACCTTTGCCTTACCATGACGTAACTCACGTAGGAAGTCAGACAATTGCCAGTTAATGACCTCTCGGTAACAGGCCCCTCCCCGTCCACCGTACCTACGCACCGAGCCACACTACGACGCATCCTCTCTAAGTACACCGTGTGGTAGATAAGTAAAGCAAGCGCCGACCAGCTTACGAGCACAACGCAACCTTTTCCCCTCTGTTTCCTCTTTGTTTTATTCTTTCTATCATCCTCTCTTTCCCTTTGTCTTTCTTCTCAGTGCTTTAATCTTTTGAGTCAAAGTAGCGCGTCGTACAAGTTTCTCCCCGCCCATGTTTTTTCAGCTTGGAAATGTGAGGGTGGAGATTCTTTTTTTTTTTTTGAACTGTTGCGTAGAGACGTTTTGAGTTTTCATTTTTTAATAATGCACGGCTCAGGCCGCTCTAACCGCTTGATGTATCAGCACTCAAGACGTAACCCAGGAGCCCATTTGAAAACCGCGACGGTTCTGTTGACGTTGTTACACTTTTCGCATGTGTTCACAACAGGCCCTGCCTCCGTAACTATAGCCATCCGCCAACATCATTCCAACACGTAAATATGAGGATCTCTCGTTGCACTCTGGAATCCGTCCTCTCCTCTCAATCTCGAGTCTTGACCTGAAGACACTCTCCTCCCAACTCCCAGTGCTGTTGTGTGCCGCCCGCCCGTGCGCCTGCTAAGGCCATCCAAGTTCTCATCTCCCATTGCGAGGGAAGTAGAACTCACAAAGCTGGCGCCATCCGCCGATCTTAACAACTCTATGCAAAATATGTCTAATGTCTCCGGATCAGCGTGAGCATATACATCTTATACTGAGCGCGTGTGGGCGTAGATCATACTGTTACTACCTCTCTAGAGAACCACCTGTTAATAGCGTAGAACATATGTGGTCATTCGAACACACCCGAAATAACGTAGCAAGGTAAGAGTGCGTGTGAGTACCTTTACCTCCCAAGCGGCAAGTACTCCTCGATACACAACGCTTCAGCCAAGCCTCTGTCCGACCTGCCCTGGCGCAAACGCTGAGACTGCACGAAGTATCCGTTGTACCAAACCTGCTATCGGTGTGTGTGTTGTATGTTTTTTTGTATTGTGATGTTTTTGTCCAGGTTTTAATGTGCGATCTGAGAAATAACACCCTCCTTCCTGAGAATTATGAGCAGCTAGTCAAAATAGTTTGATGCTGTGAAAGAGTTCATAGATTCAGCAAAAAGGAATCTAGTGTCTTATGGCCTGAAAGTCTGGAAGCCGGATTACTAACCTTCCAACGATTGGCTATATAAGGCTCCACAGCTCCTGAGAAATTTTGGAGAAGTTCATATGTTAAGGTGAATTTGATGAAAAAATAGCTGTGTGCATTGTGTGCTGGATTAATGTCCAGGTATCTGCACGCTTGTGGAGGAGTATAAGCGTAACTAGCGTATCTCGCTCTGAGAGCTTGTTAAGGTAGCAGGGTGTAGCGTTTTAAGGTGACGAAGAGGGGTGAAGACCACAGAGAGTGAAGAAAAAGAGCGCTGTGTGGGCCCTCGGTGTGTGATGTGATGTCGTGTCGTCGTGTGTCTGTGTCTGCTTGTACTGTCTTTAGACGATCTGAAATAGGCAGAACTGGACAGCTGGTCGAATAGCCTGTTAGTTTTTCCTGGACAATCTGATGACATAAACCTTGAACGAGCCTGTACCAAACGGGTAACCACGACACAATGATGTCAGCTTCATGTTCCTTCACTGCCTTCAGATGCCGCCCTCTCCGTCCGCCCCACAGGAAGATACTACAGTCATATCTCGTTCCCTATTCCCAATCAAAATAGGCAGGATATCAGGACACACGAGCGTCATCGGAACACATATTGATCCCACATCAGGCCCTGTTTAACACCCCCCCCCCGCCCCCCCCCACCCCCCCCCCCCTCTCAGTCCCTTCAGTTGTGCTGTATGCTTCCTAGCCATTCCCTTTGGCGTGTTTGCGTGTGTGTGTGTTTGGACTCAGCTAGAGGTTACGCTAATTGGAGCGGCGGTGTCGTTAGCAGGTGGCATCGATCTACCCCGTCGATAGGCACTTTTGCTCCTGCGCCACCCTCCGAAACTAATAGTTAAATTTACATCCGGGATTTGAGCCAGTCAAAGGTCAGACATGCTCAGCTTGCTCCTCTAATGCTCCGAGTCACCACAAGTGCTCCTGGTGTGTGTGTGTGTGTGTGTGTGTGTGTGTGTGTGTGTGTGTGTGTGTGTGTGTGTGTGTGTGTGTGTGGTATTAGTTTCCTAGTTACAGTACATGCATTAGTTACGTTTATTATCCTTGCAAAATGTCATTCTTATGCACAAGCATAGTGCACAAAAACATTCGTTACATTCTCATCACCAAAAATGCTTTCAAGATCAGCATGAAAGGTTTGCATTTAATATCGATTATCGGTAAATTACTATAATCAAATGGAAGGTATTAGCAAGGTTTAAGCAGCATGTGTGAAGCTTTTCCTGTTCCCGCAGATAAGGATATATTTCACACCACAGCATTAATGCCTGTCCTTGTCTCTTTCTCGTTCTTTCTCTCTGATTCTTTCCGGGGCATTCTCAACAAAAGCTGCCCTCAGGGCACGCTGCTACCATCACTAGCTGTGTGTTGCCCTCGCTGCACTTTAAACACACACACACACACACACATTGTCAACCGTAAACACAGACAGTCAGACTGACAGACAGACACACACACACACACCTACACCTAATGCTTAAGTGCAGCCAGCATGTCTCTGTGGGAGGTCATAATGGAGGTGGCTTAGTATGATGGGAAATCATATCATTAAAGCAGCCAGATGTGCTTTGTTGCCTGCCTTGCAGCACATAAAAACAGCAGCAAGTCATGGGATCCAAAAAAGAAAAAAATCTAAGTCTGAGAAAATCAAGTCTGAAACAGATAGAAAGCAGCCCTCTGGGACTGGGCTGACAAGCAGTCTTACTCCTGACTGCCATAGAAAAACAATTTCCCCCCAAATAAAGAATTTTTGTTCTCATTTTTCAATGTTGCAGCAGCATAACAAACTCGTTTTTTTTTTAACTTTCGTGAAATTCAGATTGGACTCAAAGCTTTGATAAACAGCGTGCTGTTGCTGTTATCAGCCTTGTGTTAAGTGTGCTTAATTACTATGTAATATTTGTGTTGTGCTGAGTAATTACATTTTGTTCAGGCTCCACAGTGGGGATGTAAGGCTTAAGAGCTCATTAATGAAAATTTGTTGATATGTTGTGTTTTCTGTTTTTTCCCCGGCACATAATTTGAGACATGAGTAAGATAAGAGGGGAAGCGTTCAAGAGAAGTAGTCGTGCAAAATTTAAGGCCAAAAATTGACATCTCAAATTTTCTTAAGTAAAGTATTACATTTGCCGAGGGTAAATTTGCTCTCTTGATCAGCGCCGTGCTTCCTCGAGAGGGTATGGGAAAGTCTGCTAGAGCCAAATTTAACATGTTACTTCTATCAATAAAAGATGAGCAATTACAGAATATTTTGTCTAATAAGTATTTGAATTCCTTGGCGCTGGAAAAAAACAAAAAACAAAAAAAAAACATGTAGCTTACCCACTCATTACATCAGTTAGCAGGGGGAGTGAGAGGCAGCTCTTTGATGCCAACAAACAAACAAGACAAACGAGATGGGCCCACTACAGAAGAGCAAAAGCCCTATCCAGGGACACCCAACCCCTGCACACTCCTCCCTCTCCTCCATCACTTCTTCCTCTATGCCTCTCCACCTCTCTCTCTCTCCCTCTCTCTCTCTCCGTCTCTTTCACATACCTCTCATCTCTTCTCTCATTTCTCGGCACTCCCTCTCCTTTTATTTCTTGCTCTTTTCCCCTCACCAGCATGTTTCTCATCTCACATCCCCCTCTCTTCTGGATAAATACTCATTTTTTTACCACTCAAAAGCAAAGAGAAAAAAAAAAAAAAAGACAGAAGTGCTGGTGATAGGGGAGGGGAGGGGGGCGATGGGGTGAATGAAAAACGGGGATGACAAAAAATGTTTTTTAAACTACGCTCCTCTTTTTTTCTTTTTTTTCCTTTTTTTTTTATTCTGTTGGTTGTACCTCATCAGACAAAGTTAGGTGGAGATCGTTGGGGAAATGAAAAGCTGAAATGGAAACAAATGAGGGAAGGAGTGAATGAGTTGCATTCTTGATATTTTTGAAGCTCTCTTTCACCAAATACAGAATCATTTCAACACGTTTTGAATGCGTTCAGCTATGTAACGAAATAGGTCTGTTTCGGCATTATTTGTTCTCTCGTTCCTATAATTGAATAGAATCGAGAGAGAGGGGAAGATGATGGCAGTGGGCACCAATATTTAGCCCAACAGCAGCATCAAAGAAGGAGGTGCTAGTGGGTGGGTGTCTATGGGGGTGGATGGATGGAGAGGGGAGGGTTGGGTGGGGTGGAATCAGTGTGGGAGGGGGGCAGCTTTTAGGACGGGTATTAGAGCTGACAGATGAACGGGACGATGGACAAATTCTCCCGCAACAGCTGTGACTGCCGCCATTATCCTGACAGGTGTCAATTAAGAATTACTGCCCGGCCGGCCGAATGCCCCTCCCGACTCACACACACGTCCCCTCCGTCGCTACAACACCCGCCCCACCACCACCACCACCTCCCACCCCCTTGTCCAGCTGTCGGCGTGCGAGAGAAATAACACTTTACCCTTGTCAGTGTTGTCACAGGCCCTGCAGTCCCGGTTCTCTTCCCCCTTTGAAACTGCAGCCGGCGGCAGACACCCGCTGATCAATAGCTCGGCGTATTAGTGATCATGGGGATGTGTCTGTATGTGGACGTTTTGGGTGGTGGTGTTTGGGGAGGGGGGGGGGTGTTGGGTGTCCAATTTTGTCCATTTTATTGCAGTACAAACTCTTGGTAGCCAACCCTGCTCTCAGGTTACCGAACATCGCCCGAAAGGCGGAATGACATCAGCATCTAAAACCGTTGATTTATGAGACCCCGCCATGACTCTGTCACACAGATTTACACTGGGCTGCAGTGTGGTGTTTAACTGTATTCTACAGGTGAAAAAAATAAAAAAAAAAGCCCCGATGGGTGCGTTTGGGTGCGTTTGGATGCATTCGTACACGGTGCGTGGTGTGTGTTCGCCTTCTCCAAAGCAGCGGCTGCAGACTAATCTAGATGCCGGTTCCCTTCATCCTCCCTCACTCGCCCTGTTGGCTTAATACAGGGCCCATTTTGTTCCACATTGTAAAGTGGGGAGCTGAGGTCAATGAGTGAGAAAATGAACAGTTGCCATTGCCCCTCTCAAAGGCTCCCTTCCAGTAAACCCGCTGGCTGATAAACGCATTTTGGGGTCGGCAGTCATGCTTCTGGCTTTACAGTGAAAAAAAAGGGGAAATTTATGCGGTGTGTGTTCTCTATTTGCCATATTTTCTCAATTTTTAGGGGTTTAAATCAGTGCGGTGGCTTGCACTTTAATTTCCCATTAATTGTTACACTGTAATAGAAAAAGCATTATGAGACTAGTTGGCCAAAGCGTTGACAGTGCGTGCGTGTGTGTGTGTGTGTGTGTGTGAATGATAAAGATGCACATGCCGTGTTACATACCTTTATTTCTAATTATACATCACATAGTTTAGCCCCACATGCACATGTGTCATATGAATTTTAAAGTTATTATATGCTCATGTGCCACACTGTTGACACTGTGTAGTTATTACTTGGCTTCTGTAATAAATGCAGTTTTCAGTGGCAGCGCAGAATAAACATGAGAAGCTTCAGTCGGTAGAAGGAGGAAGCAAAAACAGCAACGAGAAAAAGCAACATGAGAGTGAGCGCAGAAGGCTCCCCAGGAATACACAGATGGATTTGCATGTTCACTTGGGAGTTACAGTTTTGGATTTCCTCCCTAGAAATCATTTGCCACGGAAAATAACCGGGGAAGATAATATCAGTGTTATTTCGCTACTCCTGCTTTATTTGCATATCTCTTGTTTTAAATAAGGCAACCCCTCGCAGTGAAATTCGGTTTGTTTTTCGGAGCTTCATTCTGCATCATCTCTTCTTTTCTTTTTTTTTTTTTTTCTCTCCTCATCACAAACCAAACCTCTCTCTCTCTTTCCTTCATTTTTTATTTTTTATTTCATTCTTTCTTCAGGCCTACCCCATCTCTTCTGTCTCACACTGGCACTATACTGCTCTGAGCGATTATCAAACCTGAGAATATTTTCCATCCCCATGCAAATCACCCACCATGCTCTCTTATCGTTCCTGCTTTTGCCCCTCCATCCCAAACGGTTGTGTGTAATCAAAGTAAACGGCAGCTAAAGCTAAAAGGGAAACGCTCTTTGTGGAGATGGATGGGGGGATTAAATATTAACCGGATGCGGCTGACTTAAGGCAAGTGTTTTACATAGCTGCTCCTGCCGCGGATGCCGCGCATTGATCCCCCTAGCCCCGGTGCCTTTACTTGTTTGGCTGCCTGCCGTTAATTTTTCACCATCATCTCACTGGCCAGGCCTTTAGAAACGAAGAGAGAGAGAGTGAGAGAGAGAGAGAGAGAGAGAGAGGCCAGTGAGTGGTTCACCCATCCACCACTCCCCCTCCACCCCCCCCACCCCACCCCACCCCCTCTTGTGCTTTTAACGGGGGCAGGTGAGATGGATGATAGCAATTTGAAATTTTGTTTGTGCGTGTGATCATGGAGATTGTTTTTGGTATTACCATGGTGTAACAATCCCAGTGATTAATTGAAGCGAGTGCTCTGCTTGAATCGGAGGATTCTGGGGAAACTGGGGAGGTTGCAGGTTCTCCACCTACCTCCCCTCCTGACTTGTGAATGTGGTGTTTATCGGCTGACCTTGGAGTCCAACACTGCTGCCTTCTTACACACACATGCCAACAACACACTCCCAGGATCCTGCCTCCACACACTGCCCCTCTTGTCATATCACCTCCTTCATTTCCTCATGCCTCTTTCTTCCTCTCCTCCTGCTGTGATTAAAAGAGAAAATCAAACCACTCAAACCAAACTTTGGGCAAAAAGGAGACTAAACAAAAACAAAATGGCTACAGTGGCTACTCTATTCAAGTAGATGGACATTAGTGGCAGGAATGTTATTGCAGCGGCAGCGACGCTGTGTGTTCTCAATGTGTTTGTTGTCTACATGTGTATAGCAATATCCTGTGGGTCACAGAGACAGCTTGTTAACAGGGGGGGATCATACCAGTGGTGGTTTACCCCCCTCTTCTAACCGCACACACACACACACACACACACACACACATAACACACAGTTGTTGCACTGGTGCTGTTGACGGCATTGTGAAGGCCTCCTGGCATTTATAAATGCAGTGTCGGTCCTGCAGCGGAGCTCTACCCTGCAGTCGTCAGACATGGCCACCACTCATCACTCAGCCCTAATGATGTCTCCCCCCAACTCATACACACACACACACACACACACACACACACCCCCATCCCGGCCAGAGTGCACATCTGATGGGGTCGTCGGCAGTTCGTGACCCCCAGGTGGCCACAGTCCGGCCGATAGCTGCGATCCTCTACATGTTTTTGTTTCTTCTCTCTCTCTCTCTCCCTCTCTCTCTCTCTCTCTCTCTCTCTCTCTCTCTGGCTTGCTTTCTCTCTCATTTGGGTTCAAACAGATATGAGCCTTTTACAGCGAATGTCAGTGTTTGTGGTGCTGGAAGGTGCAGATAGCTGATATTTATAATGCTGCATGGTGTTAATTTGACAATTTTCATGGCACCAAAAATTCCAAACATTTTGTGTTTCAACCAGAATTACGTGATACTAAAATGCTCTAAGCCAATAAGCCAATAATAATAGCACTGACAATAATAATAACGCTAAAAATATTTGCCTTGTTGTTTAATCCAATCAAAATGTGGCATTACTATTAAATGTGGTTAAAAGAGCTTCCCTTAGACAACAGTGTAGTGTTAGATTTCACAATAAACATGATAACATTAGACCTATGGTATGGGTCATCTTCTAAAAAATGGTAAATACTGGCAAACAGATTTATTTATATGTCTGACCCTCCTCTTTCTTTTCCTCCTGTGTCTCTTGGATCCTCACCAACTTCTCCTCCCTTTTCATGCTGTTTTCTTTTTTCTCCTCTTTCTGTCTCTTTCTGTGTCTCTTGCTCTTTTGCTCTCCTTTAGTCAAAGTAGCCCTGGTCCCCATAGCAACACATAGTGAACTCTTACTCATTAGTGTGTATGCAGTCCTGCTGAATGGCCTGAATCCTGTTCCTCATTCCTGTAATTTCATACCAACACATCCATAAAGTCGTCAGGATTTTACCTAACCGGACTGAGTAACCGTCGGTGATGATGTTTGGACATTTGCTTGATTTCGGATTGGTGTGTTAGTCTTGTAGTGTGTGTGTGTGTGTGTGTGTGTGTGTGTGTGTGTGTGTGTGTGTGTGTGTGTGTGTGTGTGAATTGTATGCGATCCCATGAAGATTGAGAGGCGACACTGGGAAACGTCCCTCCGTCATGCCTGACTCACGCTCGGCTGTTTTTTTTGGCCGTTAAATCTCCAGAGCGCTGATAACAGGTCAGCCGTTGAGAGAGAAACGAGAAGGAGGAGGGGTGTAGAGAGAGAGAGGGAGAGAGAGAGAGAGAAAGAGGGAGGGGGTAGAGTGAGGAAGAGAAAGAACCAGGATATGATTAGAGAGAGAGACAGTAAGAAAGTGTGTATGCAAGAGGGAAAAAAAAGGGAAAGAGAGAGATTGGTCTTCTTTATGCTGGCTCACCCATTGCGTGGGCGGCGCATGGAGTGGAGGGGTCAATGGGATGCCGTGATAGGCTAATCTGCCAGGAAGGGAGGGCTAGGGCAGGCCTCATGGGAGCAGCTCATTGGCTAGACTCATTTGCCCTGTGAAATAAAATCTCATTGCGTCTTTGTTTTCTTTTTTTTTTCGTCGTTTGAAGATTGATAGTGTGGGTATTCGCTCTGAAATCTCTTTTCGAGTGTGAATATTTATCTGCCTGCATCTGTACTGTATGTGCCCGCGTAACTGTGTGTGTGTGTGTGTGTGTGTGTGTGTGTGTGTGTGTGTGTGTGTGTGGCATACTTTTCTTAGTTCATCCCAGTTCCTGTGGGAGTGTGTGCGTATGCGCAATGTTTCCAGAGCTGTGTGTGCTCGTCCTCCAGTCAGACACATGGATGACAGATGACCCAGTGGGAGACACCAGCCATCCTGCCCAACCGGAATCTTGCCCCTCTCCACCTGCCCCCCCTTGCCTACTAAAAAGTGCATACTTTGTTTACTTCCTCGGCTCTTAGCCATAAATCCTGGATCCACCTCCGATGTGGCGTTGCCCCCTTTTCCTCGGGTTACGGCTTTGTACACGATCATAATAGCTACGTCACCGTGAGTGTGTGTGTGTGTGTGTGTGTGTGTGTGTGTGTGTGTGTGTGTGTGTGTGTGTGTGTGTGTGTGGGAGAACAAACCAGCCGCAACCTGGCTGGATGCATGCCTGTCTATCGCTGTAGGGGAGGGGTGGTGGTGGGGGGGCGCTTACTGGACCAGAGGAAACCTAAATCCTCATATAAAAAGGCCATGCACTCAGCCTGGGTCGAGGGAAGGAGGGAGGGAGAAAGAAGGGAAGAGAGAGGGAGACAAAAACGGGAGGAGAGAGAGAGAGAAGGGAAAAAAGTTGATTTCCTTTTTCAGCAGAGCCATACATCACAGGGCCTCCCAGCTGCAGTGTCACAAGCTGACAGAATGACATGTGTCATTTATCAAAGGGGCCAGGCGGGGGCCTTGGGAAACGTGCACCACAAAGCCTGAGAGAGTTCATTCCAACGCTCAACCCTCCCTCCTTCCTTCCCTCCCTCCCTCCCTCCCTCACTCATCTCTACTCCTCCAGCCCGCCCCCGCCGTTCACTCTCCTCCTCGTTTTCTCTCCTCTCTGCCTCCCCCACTTGCACACTCCCCCAACAACCCCCGACCACCTCCACCCTCCCCACTCACTTTGCCTGGTGCCAAAAAAAGGGCCGTGTAATGTTTTCTGTCTTCCCTGTACTCACACACAGCTGCAGTGTGTGTGTGTGTGTGTGTGTGTGTGTGTGTGTGTGTGTGTGTGTGTGTGCAAGTGTGCGTTTGTGTATGCAAGGTTACGCCAGTGACTACAGGCAGTTGCTGTACCTTAAAGCCAAAGTCAGTCCAACTTTGAAGAAAATCTGAAAGAATAAAACGCATCAAAAGCAGTGTTCCCTGTAAGCTAACAGTTCAACAACCTACACAGTGTTATTATACAGTCATTCATGAAATGATCACTCAATGCTCATATTAATAATACTTTTTTAATGCAGCAACTTTACCTCGCCTCTTGGATTAGTGAATTTTGGCGTGTGTGTATGTGTGTGTGTGTGTGTGTGTGTGTGTGTGTGTGTGTGTGTGTGTGTGTGTGTGTATGTGTATGTGTGTGTCATGCGCCTCCAGGGCGGCTGTTGATGATCTGGTTAACGACGGCCTTTATTTTTCTGATTGTTATTGCAGCCTCATGAGAGCATAGCTGATAGTACTCCTCCCATCTCGTTCTTTACTTACTTTGCTGTCATTTTTATTTCCTAGTGGTCTGGAAACATTTATATGCACACACACACACACACACACACACAGTACACTCTCCATACCTGCTACTGAAGAGTTGTTTGACGGAGAGATTACAGCTCTCGCGGCTGGTCGGGCCCCAGTCGGAGGTCTGCGGGGTCACGGCACTGAACGCTCGGGGCCCGTTTAAGAACGCATTACATTGCAGAACAGCTTGTACATAGGAACGCCTGTTGTAACCGACGTGTCAGTTACAATAGCAAGCTGTGTCAGTCCAGTCATGACATGCCTATCTACAACTTTTTGTGTTAACGTCTTACCTCACCGCGTGCACTCCATTTCCAGCTTCCTCTCATCCATCATCGGCTCACCTTTCATCCCAGCCCCTCACCCACCCCCATCATCAGCCCATGCTAGGGTTAACTCCATCCCAGCCACTTCCAGAATCAATAAACTATCTCACCTGGGTGCCCTGCCCCTCCCTCCACCACAGCCAGATTAGACGTCTAGAGAGGCCGGAGGTTTAACCCTGTGATCTGCCTCTTTACCTGTGTGGGCCTTGTTTGTGCGATGTCTTATTTTGTAGAACTTGTAATTCTCTTGTGTCCAATTCATGAGAAAAGATCAATTTTTTTATTTTTTTTATTTTTTTTCTTAGCAAACTATACCTAAATAAATCACATAATTCTAGAGCGGTGTTTTGTGAAGTTAACACAAGCAGGTTTTGGCTCCAAATATTAGATGCATTTCAATAGGTTATGACAGAAATTTATGCAGAAGGACATTTCTCTCAAGGCATTACAAATAAATGCAATTCTGATGCATCTTGGGAGTGTGCGCCTTCTTTGAAAACTGTGCCCACTTGCTTACTTTTGCTTTCTAATACCCGACTAAAGAGAGTACATTTTTACTTCTAGCGGTCGCTGCAGAATCCGGCCAGGTCCTCGCAGATCAGACAGCTTGAAGAGCAGCTGAAAAAGTCTCGGTGAAATTCTCTGGTTAATAATTAAAAATCCAACTCGGGGCAACACGAGGTGGTGAGCAGACAGAGAGAAGGGAGAGAGTGAGTGAGGTGAAAGAAGAAAAAAAAAAAGAAAAGAAGAAGTGGGGGAGTCCTTCTGACAGTATAATGTTTCCTTGCTTTGTCTGCGGGGGTTAAAAGACGTGGTACATCATTAAGAAGAATATTCAGTGGCGGTGTCACTGAGGGGTGACCTTTCCAACAGGTCATGGATAGTTCACTCTTTAAACCCACCCTCCCCACTCCGCGTAAATACTTCCCCGCCCCCCCCCCCCCCCCCCCCCCCCCCCGCCTTTGCACAAAGACATAGGTATGAGTTCAGGGCTGGAGTTGTAGTCAGGCAGTGGCCATTTTTATACCTTTATTTTCCCTGTCAGTGTGCAGACAAAGTTTCACTACAGCATGATAAAAAAACCTCATATTTAAACAGCTCTGCTACAGCTCTGAAGTATATATTTTTTTGTTCCTATGGACGACTCAACTCGTGTTGACTTTACTGACGTATGTATTCAACAACTCCAGGGTTTATATGGACGTCAAGCGTGAGAAGAGAGAAACTCTGCTTGTAACGTGATGACATTAATGAACGCTCTCTATTTCTTCAGCCTCTCTCTTCTTTGTCTTTTCACCCCACTCTATCCGCTCTGTGCATTTTGCCTCTCTGTCTGTATGTGTGAGAATATGTGTGTTTGTGTCAGAGAAGTGGAGGACTGGGAAGACAACCCCATTTCATTTGTCTTCATAAGCCTCATTTATTTTTGCAGCCAGATGTGAGCTGACAGACATCACTCAGTGCACCCCTCCCTCTCCCCTTCTTTCTTCTAACAGCACCCCAGAACACCATCCCCCCCCACCCCCACCCCACCCGCCCACCTTACCCATCCAACTAGAGGTCAGGCAAGCCACCCCTCCCCCCCTCCTCCCCCTCCTCCCCCTCAGCATTACAGAAGATGGATGTGTCTTTAAAGCAGAGATTGATTGTGGATATCAGAGTTATGGCGCCATTCATCACGGCTGATATTATTCAGACGAGCTGGATTGAACAAGGAGGTGGGACTCCTGAGCCCATGGGTGGGTTCTGGGGGGTGGGGGGCAAGCGTGGAGGAAGTCTAATAGATTGTAGATGAGAGTGTGCGTGTGAATGAACGCGTGTGTTTATGCTCATGTACTTGCGTGTACCCGTCATAAGTCGGCCTCACTTGGGAATTCTGGCTTGTGTTGGCGCCTGGCTGTTTCTCATCTTTATTCTCATCAGTGTGTGTGTGTCTGTGTGTGTGTGTGTGTGTGTCTGTTTGTGTGTGTGGAGCTGTCTACATTGATCTCCGGTGATGTGATCCTCCTTCAGAGTCTGTTCTCATCGGACTCTGATTTACGGCTTCATTAGGATCCTTGTGCTACCTCCCCTTCTTTTTGTCTCCCTCCTTTCGCCAGGTCACTCTTGGAGACACACACTCACGCGCAGACAAGACACACTCTGTAGAGGGGAAGGCTGCGACTCAAGGAGTTTTCATCCCAACACTTCGTATAGTTTGTTTCTGTTCTGTTTGTCATCTTTATGAATAATCTCTTATTATTCATCAAGGCTTAGCACCTCATTGTGCCCCGAGAGTTGAAGTGCTGTGGCGGTTTTGGAGGTGCTTCCCTACCCCCAGGCAGCCCCACTCGGCTGAAAAGAGCCCTCATTGTGTGTGTCGTCTTTTATGGCGCTGTCTGAAAGAGAGGGATGCACTCCAGTCGGCATTCAAATGCACGTGGTAAAGCAGCCAGCAGAGCAGGACAAACACCACAGGTTGTAAACGGTTTGAAAAGGAGTGTGTGTGTGTGTGTGTGTGTGTGTGTGTGTGTGTGTGTGTGTAAGGTGTGTATGAGGATATGTAAATGTAGATGTGGGCGAGTGTGTGTGTGTGCGTGCGTGTTTGCAGGCTCTTGACTGAAAGGTTTTCACTCTCTTTACCTCCACTTTTTCTCTCCTGATACAGTTCGCCACTTGCTTCACTCCTCGCTTTCCTCTGTCCACCTGTCTTCTGTCCTTGTCTGAAATGACTTTCTTCTTCCTCCACTGAGAAAAGAACCTCAAAGTTTTTGCTTCTCCTGTTTTTAAACCACCCCCCCACCCCCCCTCCAACTCCCCCACCCACCACCACCACCACCACCACCACCATCATTATCAGGAGTCAAGTCATGCAGAAATGTAAAAAATAAGAAGGTAATCATACTTTGTGCTGGTGCTTTTGTCGTCAGTCCGTGATGGAAATGGGTCTAAATATGAGATTAGAACCTGCCGGTGACTGATGCTATTAGGCAGATATGCCATAGACTTTACTATCTCCCATGAAGGATTAGCGCAAATTATACTGGGAGACAGGCTTGATTTCTCCTCTGCCTGGCTGGATGTGGGCATTTGAGGCACTCTAAGTTGACAGCGTCTGTCTCTGCTTAGTTCTCCGAGACAGGTTGTGTGACAGCTGATGCCAGGCGAGGGCTTAAAAAGTGTGTATGTGTGGGTGTCTATTTGTGTATTGGACGACGTTTGGTCTGTGCGTGTGTGTCATTCTCTCTGTGTGTGTGTGTGTGTGTGTGTGTGAGAGTGTGTGTGTGAGAGAGAGAGTAGGAGAGTTATAAACTGACAGGCGAGTGTGTTTGAATGTGATTGCGCGTCAGTGACGTTTTTTTTTTTTTTTTTTCAGAAAACAGGTTCTCTTTGAGTAGGGTGACAATTGGGAAAGGCTAATTTTAAGCTTGGTAGCTTCCTCTTTAATTCTACACACTCTTATCTTAGTGTTATTTTGAATAATTAAACTGTCCCAGGTGAAGCTGTTTTTGTAGCTATGAATAATAAAGAAAGCCGGTCAGACGTCTGACCAGGTGCTGGATTTCTGTGTTTAAGTCCATTTGTAAGAATGCTGATAAAAAACAAATCTCTGATAACGGGACTCGCAGGTTTCCCTATGTATCCGAACCCTTCCTTTTGCTTCACAGAGGTCCGTCATGACAGCAAGCGTGATGGCATCCATCATGTCGTGCGTAATCTCAAATTGTTTGAACTGTGATGTTGATATAACTGGAGGATGGCGGTTGAGTGGTTTGTTCACCTCTCAGGAATGTTTTGAGGGAACATGCAAATGCTCCCTGTTTTAGCCCTGCTGTCTCCTCCCGGCCCGCTGATTTAGGAGGGTGACATGTCCTTTAATGTTGGGCAGTAAACTGGAGGGTTGGATTTATAGGCTCAAGCCTTGTTTTTTTTCCCCCTTACTGTCTCTGTCCGCTGGCTCCTATGACAACAATACACGCTCCACCCTTACTGAATTTCAGGTGGCTTCAAAGCGACAGAAGTAACTTTGGCAGTCACACAGAAGCTGGACAGAGGAAGTTTCGCAGTACACTGGAAATTTGTTTGGATTGAAACATGATCCAGCCCAACTGCAGCAAGCTGTTCTCATTTCGGCTTAAACCTGCCACGAATTGCAGGTCAACGACAAGTTCAACTCCAGAACAAAAACCTTTTCCTGCACCAAAATCCCCACCAAAGAAGCAATTGAAGTTCCCTTGTGGCTTTTGCCGATGGATTTTTGTGTGTGTGTGTGTGTGTGTGTGTGTGTGTGTGTGCATGGTTTGCTTGACATTGTATTTGTGAAATGCAGCCAAAACAATGACTGCATACAGCAAAGCAACTATTTGGTCTAAGAACCAAAGCAGACGATCTTTACTGCACGTTTAAAAACACTCGTATCCACTGGCAGCCATATTGGATTCAGCTTGTCCTTACCTCTCCTCTTCCTCAGATTCCTGCTCTGTCTTCCCACTCATCATCCTCCTCTCTGCTCTTTCCTCCTCCTTACTTTGTGAGGTATGATGCACGGTGATGCTTCGCTTTGTCAGCAGGATTGTATCAGGTCAAAGTGTAGAGTGACTCAGATAGGTGTAGTGTCAGACCAGTACACTGCACACTGTATGTTTCTTGAGATCGGCTTCTTGCTGGGTTTTAGCCAAACAAGGCTGTCCACCTCTGATATGATGTAGGCAGAATTTCTGCCTTACTACAGCAGGTGAAAATGAGTGTGTTAGTAATGTTTTTTTTTTATTTCAGGTGGCTGACCAGAAAATGCACCTCAGTTAGGTGTGGGAGGATTTACTCACCACCTCAAGTGTGTAAATCCTGCAGTGAAACCTGCACTTTCTGCCTCGTGGAGCTGCTAAATCTAAAATAATATTATTAGTTTGGCTTTCGAGAGACTTCCAGAATTGTGTGATGGTTGAAATGCTGTTGCAAAGGCTTTTTCTAACCGCAAAAGAATACATTTAGAGGGAGAAAACATAATAGTGAAATCTTTTTTAGCATGTGTAAAAAGTCATATCTGCGCCAGTATCAGCATCTTAAAAGCCCTTATCGGTCTCCTCTGCACAGGCTGCTCCAAATCAGTCTCATCCTCTCCTCGACACAGTTTGACTGATCAGTCCGAGGCCTAGTTTACTGCTGCCAGCATGGGACTTGATGTTCGTTTCTCTATTTATTTCCACGGCCCATGCGTTTTTCCCCATATAAAGACAGTCTATGTCCGACCGTGTCACCGCATGATGGATTGCATAGTCCTCTTCTCTGAGGAAGAGAAAGGGGGGATGGTGGAAAGAAGGAAGGAAAGAAGGGAGAGAAAGAATGAGTGAGGGAGAGGGAGGAAGCGGAGTGGTGCTTTGCAGCAGTGAAGGACATGGCAGCTTAGCGCTGGCCAAAAAGACTGTGGTGAACACCTGCTCCTGTCTCCAACGCCCCTTCAACCTCCTCATTACCTGTCAATCTATCACAAGGCAGCCAGATCAAATGTCTGCAGCAGCCAGGACTCGCACAGGGAGGGGAGTGAGGGAAGGAGGGAGGGAGGGAGAGCAGTGAAAGAAAGAAGGGAAAGAGAGGGACAGATTGCATGTCTGGGAGAGCAGAAAATGAAGGGGAAGTAAGTGGAGCAGCTGCGTGTGCATATCGAAGATCTGTTGATAATTTGGAGTAAACTTTGTTCAGAGAGCAATTATTAAAACTTCTGGAGGTAGTTTGTCATGTCGCTAAATTTAGAATACATGACATGCCAGCCGGGTTGGCTTTATGTAAATGTGTTTTATAATAGTCAATGGAAAGTTAAAAGATTATGGAAAAGTCATCAGATGGTCATTTTGAAGTCAAATAAAAAGAAAGTCACATAAGGGGAACTTTCATGCAGATTATTATTCAACATCTAAAATTCAAGAGTTTTATGACACTGACCAAAAATCAGTGGTATTTTGTGAGACAGCAGGTTTGTGTTATTTTTTATTTTTTTCAGTAGTACAACACTTCCCGTGCTCGACACAGTGGTGTTTAGACCCACCCTGCAGCACCGTCTGGCATTTGATTGGCGCCTCTGTGTAAAAGAGGTGAATCTGTGACAGACAAGCGCCTCTGTAGGGAGGCGGGGCCTGCGGTTTCAGATTACAGCCACAATGCTGCCAATGTGTGTCTGCGCGTCGAGTGGGTTTTATACACGGCAAAGTGCACACGCACAATTATGCATTTTTTTTGGAGTATTCGTGCATATACACAGGTTTATTTTGTGTGCAGCAGTGTATGAATTGTGCATATATATATATGTGTGTGTGTGTGTGTTGATACATGAGTGTTCACTTGTACACTCAACATTGAGCGTGTGTGTGTGCTTTAAAAGGCAGATGAATTTGAGCTCATCAAGGTGCATTAGTGCACACATGACCAGTCCCGGCCCTCTATTTCTGATCCCTTTCAGTCCCCAGTCTCCCTCTCTCTCTTCTCTCTGTCTTTCTCAGTGTTTCTCAAACTCGCTCGCCCCTCTCTCTCCTTGAGTGTGTGAGCTGTGGTGATTTACGGTAATTATCCATAGTTGGGTCATCTATCAGGCTGGCCGTTGCTAGGAGATGGAAGCAGCTGGTGCTGGTTGTTGTCTTGTCAGAGACAGTGCATGTGAGTGTGTGTGTATGTGTTTGTACATACGTGTGTGTGTGTGTGTGTGTGTGTGTGTGTGTGTGTTCCCTGGGATTTAGGTGAGGGTGCTTGCATGTATTTACTGGCACTATGTGTGTGTGTGTTCAGGTGAAGTGGTCCATCCTGATGTGGGGATTTAAAAGCGCAGGTGGTGTAGAAGAAAAGGAAGCAAAAAGAGTGAGGATGAGGAAGGAGTTAAGCAAAAGGGGAGGAGGGGGGGGGCTTGGGTGAGGGTGGGGTCAGAGGTTGAAAGAGGCCAGGCGGAGTTTGAGTTTGTGTGTGTTTGGAAGGGGCGGACAGCTTAAAAGGCACAGGTGTGTGTGTGATAGACAGGGGAGCTGTATGATAAATTTATCCAGGCAGATGGAAGTTGGAAGAAGTCGAGCCTTGGGGAGTAGTTTTAGTGGCTGTGAAAATTGCAAGATTGAGTATGTGTGTATGTGTTTGGGGGGGGGAGGGGGTGTTTGTGAGTGTGTGTTTGTGTGTGTGTGTGTGTGTGTGTGTGTGTGTGTGGGCGGGGGTCGTTTTTCTATTGGCAGGTGATGGTTCCACAGATGGGTGCTGGTTCAGATCCCTGCTGAGGGGCCTATTTCTCTTCATTTTGCCGTTGTAATCCACCGTAACCCATTGTGTTGACGCCGTTTCAGGTTTCACGATCTAAGCGCGGCATTCATGTTCTAGCAGACGTGAATGCACCCCCCCCCCCCCCCCCCCACACGCACACACACACACACACACACACATAAAAACACCCTACGCACACACACATTGAAAGGTCAACTGCAAATATTATAGCCTTAACACTTCGCTCAGTGAACATGTGAGAGGGAGTTCTCAAAGAAAGTGCAGGTGATTATAACTGAGGGATTACTGAATATTTCTAATGCCAAAATGAGAGGACATTACAATAGTGATGACAGTATACAAGCAACCTTGGTAACATGGAAAGTGTGTGAAGAGTTGTGATAACTTCAGTAACTAAAATTACAAGCAGTAAATTGTTTAGAATTCACTTGTGTTTATTGTCAAAACTGATAATAACTGTAAAAATGATAAGAATATAGAATTCACAATTCACTAACTAGAAATATAATGAAGAAATACGTACCCAGACTGTTAAGACTGTGAACAGTGTAGAAAGGCTGCTGATGAAGCTGTCTGCCTCACAGTTTTGCATCGCAGTAGTTTCACTGAAGTTTTATTTACTTAACCTGTTGGCAGATCTGTAAAAGGCAGCTGGATATAAGCCACACGTCAATAGGAGCCGCGGTAACTGTAAATACAACCTCCACTCTCGGCTCTTCATACCGGCCTAATTAGCACCCGTTAGCATTTGTCATTGCATTTAGGGGTGAAGATTAGGAACACCTCTCAATTAATCTGCAATCAGCCTGTTTGTTAATTAGCTAACCTGTTCTAAGTGGCCTTCAGGGCTCTTGTGTAATTAGCTAAGCTGCTGGGAAGCAGGTCTGTGTATTGACATTGACCTAAAGTGTACACACACACACACACACACACACACACACACACATGCGCACACACAATACACACACATACACACTCATATATATACAGTAAGACAAGGTTTTGTAGACGTCTCCAGTCATGGTCAAGAAGGACAAGGACCCCAATAAATTATAGACAAACACACCTTCTGCACCGTGTATTTGTGCGTGTGTGTGTGTTAGAAAAACAAATGCTTTAACACACATGCAAACACACATACACACACTTCCTAACACACTTCATTAGTTGTCGCAGACGTGCCATGCTCATCCAAATATACATATTTGCACACCGTCATGCTCGCAGTGATACACTTACACTGATTATTCCTCTCTTCACTCTACAGCAAAGCCGCATCCCTAAAAAGCATTCGTAGAAAAGGCGGTAGGGAGAAAAAAAAAACAAAAAAAAAACAACATACTGTACTCCCCATGCACGTACACTCTTTTGAACATTTCATCCTTTTCAAGTGCAACAACATCCCCACCAAAATGAACAGCTTCTCCATTGCTGTGTTGAAGCACTTTTTTTTTCTTGCTCACTTCAAAGCCATTTGTTTACTCTGCTGCCTCCTGACATTGTCTGTGGTAATTAAAGGAGCGCACTGAAATTTATGGTTTAATTATACAGGCCTTGTTATGCAGAGAAGACCAGGATGGGCTGATATGCTCAATAAAAATAAATAAATTCCATACGGGTTTATTGAACTCGTGTTTGCATGGAGGGTGCAATCGTTCCAGCCACTCAGGTGTGTGTGTATGTGTGTGTGTGGTATTGTGTTTATGTGTTCATGTGTATGCATATGTGTGTATGTTTATTTATGTATTGCCTCGCAGGACAGCAGCAGCAGCTCAGTGCGCAGTGTGAGTGGGTGAGAATGAAATTTGAAAAAAAAAAAAAAAAAAAAAAGCCAGATGAATTGCAATCGATTGGCGCTGGTTCGCTGTATTGATCCCCCAGCATGTTAAAGCCTGCTGTACTCCATGAAGAACACTCAGTCAGTCAGTGTGGGTTCACCCCCACCCCCACCCCCACCCTCGTCTTCCCTTCCCGTGCACCTTCCACCCCTTCATCAACTAACACGGCTGGATATACTGTAAATGTCTCCCTGTGTTGTTACTGCATGCATGTGTAAAAAGCAGAGACGATAGTGCTTACAGTCCTAGCTTGCATACAAGCGAGAGAGAGAGAGAGTGAGTGTGTGTGCGTGTGTTTGTGTGTGTGTGTGTGTTTAGGTTTTGTGCATGCACAGTAATGGAGAGTGATCTTGGCTGTGGCCCACAAGCTGCTTCTCTGAACTGATCTTTGAGTTGGGTATAAAAAGCACTTGCTCTATAAATAAAACAGCAGCACCTTTCACACTCACTCTCACTTATACACGCACACACGCACACACACACACACACACAACCAAACACACACACACAAATTCAAACCTGGCCACACGCCTCTTGGATCTTACACCTGCCCATACACAATCATACACACAAATACACATCCCATCAATCCATGTATCAGTCTCTAGAGGTCAGACAGAAGGATGTCTGTGGGACATATTGACATATTTACATGGGAGCATGACCTGTACCAGATTAGCACTGGCTACCTGTCTGACCTCCGACCCCACTTCGCTTTACAGAACAATAACCTAGTCAGACGAATCTCCCACGTCAATCTATAGTGCGCACATTTAGGTATTTAGCTGATGCTAGTGACTGGTGGCGTGAGCGAGTAGCTGATCAATATGTTCTCCAAAATGTTGCTAAAACAGCATTAGCTCATATTCACATTGAACCTGACTGGCAGACAATTCAACATTGCTATTCCCATGCCCTGCTGCTAGCAAAGCAAAACACACTAACAAAGTGCTCTCTAGAAGATCAGCGCTGTGACTTAACATAATGCTACTGGCCTACTGTAATTCAGCATGACTTAAAGTGTTTGCATGGAGCCACCAGCGCCAACGATCACCAGGAAGGCTGATGGTTGACTCACTGAATATCTGCCAATAATACAGAATTTCAACACTAATCCTGTTTGCACAGCACTTATTCACATTCACACCACTTTCTACGTCAGTCCATTATGTAGCTATGTGTCTGAAGAACAACATGTCCCATCCGCCGCTGTCTGCTGAGCTCAACTCAGGCTAGAAGTGTTTTGAAATGGGGTGGAGAGGGGGGTGAGAGATAAATTGGTACAGCGAGCTGGAATGCTGCAGCAGTTATTTAAGGCCCTGTAGGTGCTGCCTAGGCCATATGCTCCCATTATTCCGCTTGGGAGGGGCCCATGTGGGCATGTGAGCAAGGCTGGAGTGAGGAGGAGGAGGAGGAGCAGGAGGGTGGGAGAAAAAGAGAGAAAGAGGGGGTGATGGAGGGAAGTGGAAGGAGAAAGGTAGCTGAGGAATTATTTTAAGGAGAGCCCCCCTATCAAGCGCGGGAGGAATTTTAAGAACGGAATACCGGGAGAAGCCTGAGATGAGATGAGAATGAATTAGCTTCTAAAGTAAATGATCGCCTTCACCCTCAATATCCGGCTCTTTCACCGCCGTCTTTGCATAATTCATCTCGTCAAATTTTGAGGTGTGACAGAGTATAATTCATGAACTCCTGAACTTTTCAGGTTGATAGCTTCTCTTAGGTTAGGGCTTCTCAATCATTTTCATATCATGGAGCTGCGCTTCATTAGATTCTGCGTGACACACCTCTGTAAGGATATTTGTAGATTTTTCAATAAAAGAAAAAAAGAAAAAAAAAGAAAAGTGATTTCTACAACTTAAATGTTGTAGAAATCACTGTAGCAGTGAGAATGAAAGGTGATCAGGATAATATCAAGTAACCGGTGAAAATAAACTTCCTCCTCGTCAGACCCTGGAACCCAAAACCTTGTTTTGTCAGCTGTAATGGGTTGAGTTTTTGAAAAATCTTTTCCCCTGCAGATAGCTTAATATTTATCTGTTAAGAAAAAAAAGGCCCATATACAGCTTTGTTGTTAGCTTCATATCTCTTTCTCCCTCTTGTTTCTCCTCCCCTCCCTCTCCTTCTCCCTATCTGTACAGTCTCTTGTCAAACTGAGGCCTGTGTTCCTGATCAGGGCATTGCTCTCATGTTAGCCGCTTCACGGGAAGCACATCCCAGCATTCCCTCTGACACGCCGGCAGCAGCATTACCATAATTGGCTTTTCTACATGACGGGACAGAGGAAATAATAATGTCATTTTATTTACAGCCCTCTTGTCCCGGTCCGAGAGCTATCACCCCCCCCCCTCCACATATCCCTCCTCCATCCTCCCTCTTCACTGCCGCACTCTTTCTCCTCTCTACACGTTCACTGACATACCCCCCCCTCCTCTTCTATCTCATCTCTCTCTCTCTCCCCCTCTCCCTGTGCAGGGCGCGAGTCTCGTTCTGCCACAGCGTGTAGGTCAAGCGATGGCTTTTTGATCAGCTCCTGTCCAAAGCCATCAGGGTTGAGAGGCACGTAATGGAGAGCAGGGTGACAAACAGAATCTGGGGAAGGAATAAGACTGCCAGTTTCCTATTAGGGGCCGGCCTAAACGGCCTCTGCCCCCCCCATCCCCACCCACCACCTACCCCCCCCCTCCACCATTCTCTGCCGCGAACCCACTCCTGCACTGCCTAAATCACATGAGTGAAGGGGCCTGTGATTGGACATTAGTGCCGCAAATGACTGCCGTGATTGCCCCCTCTTCCCAAACTCACATCAAATAAATAAAGAAATGTGTGTAAATAAATAGAAGGAGGGGTGTTGGAGAAATGGGGCTGGTGGTGGAGGTGTTGGTGAGGGGAAGCTGACTGGTTTCATCCCCTTCTTTTTCCTCCCTCTCTCTCATTTCATCGCCTTTCTGCCTTTCTTATCTGGTTTGTTTGGCTTTGACAGCGGCCAAATGGTGAGGCTCCGCGAGCCTGACAGAGAGTTTTATTGATTTAACAACCAGCAGACTCTCAGCAAAGAAAAGGGAGAAGACAAAAAAAATAAAAAATGGGTAGGGCAGAGAAAGATAGCAAAGTTTTGAAAAGGAGTGATATGTTTCTGCTTCACTCCGTGCCAAAACACTGACGTGTCCGCTGGTTGTGTTTCATTTGGTCTCATTTACAAAAATCAAGTCATACACAACGTCAAGCGGCGTGTGAGGGAAAAATGTTTTAGAGATGATCTGTACTTAGGTCAATCATGTTGTCCCGTTGTGAGGCCCAGTGTTGTGCTGAGGCAGGATACAGGGCGTTCACCGCAGTCTTTTCATCAGAAAAATATCATATCAAACTGCCTGTCTGTTCCGCACAACAGGACTGCACACACTCTGCTCTGGTGTGGTCCCTGAGAACCGATGTTCAAATGTGCAAACCTGATCACAGAGTGCAGATGCAAAACCCGTAATGATGCATGGCGTTCTTTCATCTTAAAATATTAGGTACAAATCAGAGTCAAGGGTGCTTCACTGGTACTTTATTTAGGGTTGTCTTTCAGGAACTCTCATTTAAATAAGAATAATAATAAATGAGATGAGAACAAAACACACACACATACACAGGTATATTTGGTAGCCTGAGACATGAAAACCTTTGATAGCACCTGCTTTTACAGCACCATAGGTGTGTATGTCAATTCAATTTGCATTATGAATTTTTAAAAGAGCTCTTGATAACATCTAAAGGGGCTACTACAAACCCTTTTTAGTACTCCACCTGTTTTATGTTCCCTTTTTTTTTTTATTAATGGTTGTATTAACCGTATGTGTAGGTATTGGGGAGATCAGTGATACACTCCTTGCGTCCTTGCTGTGTGTAGTTGGTGATCTGGCGTGGCTGGTGCGGGCTTGATCGCTGCTGCTTCTGACAGTGAGTCTGCAGTGCTATCCTGGCCGCTGCCGCCTGTCTCCTTGATGGCGGCACGTCCCCGAGCAAAAGTGACAGGCGCTTTGGCGCCCGTGCAGATGGCCCTGCTCACAGCCATCACCCACTCGGCAAACCAAACCGCCAGGGACGGCACGCCAGCCCTACCCCTTCCCGAGCCTTCCCCTTGCTGCTGGTGTTGCTCCGCATATGTGCGTCCGGGGCGAGGGAAGGAGCTTAATCTGGTCGCCAGTCAGAATCACACATCTTCAAGTTGCAGTGATTAAACAGATAGTGTTGATACGTAGCTCTTAATATTTTTCCTTCCTCGTGCTCCAGATTTTAGCATCCTGTCAGAATAGATGCAGCCTCTCAAAACAGACGAAGAGCTCATTTATTTCAGACTAATGTTAGCCACATTTCATTACTAATATTGTACATTTATGGCTTGCGAAACCGTCCACTTGCTGCCTGTGATTTTTACAGATGTCTGTCTCTGCCAGTCTTTTGTCTGTGTGCTTTTGATATCTCCCTCTTTGTTGTTTCCATGACAACATGGCAGGACAGGCATTGATTGACAGGGATCGTCAAAGGGTTCCCTGGCGACCTGCTCATCGTTGGAAGCCCCTCCCTGCTGCAGTCTGTGTTTTGTCACTCACCCAGGGATATTTCTGATCTGCTGCTTCTCATTCCTGCTGTCTGTCTGTGTGTGTGTGTGTGTGTGTGTGTATGTATGTATGTATTAAGCACTGCCAACTATTGGGGTTTAGCTATTTTTTGGCTGCATCCGACATGAGTGACTCACATAGGTAATTCCTACTGTATGTTTGCACTGTTCGTGTGGGCTTGTGAAGAATGGATAGCCGTTCTGCAGGATGCTTTGTATATTAAATGGCTGATATGTATTGATAGCCTCCTGTTCTGGAAGCGGGTTAGCGAAGGGGAAGGCACTGTAACAGAAGACACTCTGCAGATGTGTTGTAGAGAGTACAGCACATAATGCTAATCTGCTGTGTTAGGGATTTTCAGGAGTTTTAGAAACTGTCTCGGTCTCAGTCTGTCAGTGGGATTGAAGCGCAGCCAGGTTCTCCTGTAGTGCTCTCATTTCACTGAAATCCTGTCAGGCGTTAGGGGAGTATGTTGCTCATTTGGAGAAGGGTGTATCAGTAGCACACAGCGAACTCAGACTTATAGGCAATATTATGGTCGGTGGGTTCGGCTTTGCACTGTAAGAGCAAACATGTATGAGCTGAGCAGAGTGCGTAAAGTACACACATAGGCACGGGAAGGTGGGCACGCGAGCAAACACGCATTCGCAAACAGCGGCACTTACTGAGGCACACGCATGCACATCATCACACAGTCACAGTCCATGGTGCAGCTGCTCACCTCCCCCACCCCCAACCCCCCCACCCATCTCCTCTCAGGCAGCAGTAAATGGTGCCAGTGTATATATATCAGGTATTATGTCCACTTAGATTATGATATGACAGGTTAGCGTGCCGTTTGAAGCTGACAGCACATCTGTTTCATCAGGAGAGACTGATACTGGCATCTAGGACACACATCTCACCATGCAGGAAGGAGATAAAGGAAGAAGCTAGGGGGCCGTCTTTCCTGTCTCCCTGTCTTCCTCACCCTTTCTCTCTCTCTCTCTCTCTCTCCCTTTTCTCTTACAGCCCCTCTCCCCTCTCCCCGCCCACCAAACCCACCACCTCCTGCTCACTTTTTCTTCCTCCCTACATTTTCTTTTCATTCACTTGTTCTCCCCCTAACAACCTCCTGTCTCTCCTACTTACTGATGCTTGCTGTGTCCTCCCTAGCATGCACACACACACACACACACACGGCCTAGCCTTCTATCTTATATGCCTTTGTATATTTTACTGGTAAACCTGTTACATCTCAGCCTTCTCTAGTTACCTTTCCCCACACCTCGATCTTTGATCATGTGTTCACTTTCTTCTGCCTTCTTGTTAAGCATTGTGCATGCCATTTTGGATCACAGAGCAGTAGCACATTTTTGCAAATGCATAAACTGTCTGCCCAAGAGTCCCTCCCTCAACAATCACTGTGGTATTCTCAATCCAAGTACCATTGTTTTGTTTTGTTTTTTACCAGTTCCTGCTTATTAGCTCAAATGAAAATTACCTTCCGCTCATCAGAGTGGGTTAGGAAAAGCTGTGATATCTCCAGATTAGCGTTTTGTTTCTTTCCCTCCCTGATCAGTTACATAACCTGAGCATGTGAGGAGCTGAACTTCATGGACTGGATGAGTGAGAAGCAATAAAGCTTGGGGAAGAAAGAAAGAAAGGAAGAAAGAAAGAGAAAGGGGGAGTTGAACATGTAAGCATGCAGCTGGCTAACAAGGCCAAACAGCTAGTCATTTCCTGGGGAACATGAGGCATGTGTGGAGGAATAGGGAGTTGGGAAGGAAAAGGACAACTGTCAGAAGCTCAGTGATTTATTTTTCCCTTGGAGGCTTTTTTCACCACTGGCTTTCAGAGCCACATGTGTGTAAAATACACACAAACTCATGCATGCATGCATGCAGACACATACACACACTCGCTGGATGAGAATAAAAGCTTACATCTCCTATCATTGAGTATTCATTCCATGTTATTTTGACAGTGGTCCTGTTAGTGTGCTGTAAATCTTTAATTTCACTGAGCTGACCTCTTTTTCTCTCTTCTTGTCTCCCCCTATTTTTTTTTTTATTTTTATCTTCTTTCTCTTCCTCTTTCTCTCTGTGCTCCAGCGTACATGCCCGAGGACGAGCTTAAGGCAGCCCCTCACGATGAGGAAGAGCACCTGCAGGATGACGGCCTCTCATTAGACGGCCAGGACAATGAGTTCCTGTGCAACGAGGAAGAGGAAGATGTGGACGGAGGCCAGCCACCTAGCTACAGAGACTCACCACTCAGCAATGGCACTAATCCTGACGCCGGATATGGGTCTCCACTCAGTGATGCCAGCGACCGACTCACGGACTTCAAGAGCACCTCCTCCACGGATGGTCAGGAGAGGGAAGGCGCAGCTTTGCCCTTCCGCCCCAACAACGGCCTCTCTTTCCAGGATAGCCTGGCGCAGATGAAAGCCGTCTATGCAAACCTCATCTCAGATGCCTCTTGGTCCAGCATCACTATGGACATCATGAAATCTAAGCCCGCTGCGGCGGGCAGCGTCAACAGTGCCCTCACTACTCCGGAGCCCGCCTCTACTGCCTCTGCCTCCACAACCACAACCATAAACAAGAGCAGTGGGGTCAACATGGCTAGCAGTCATCACAATGGCAGGAGCTCCAGCACCACTGTCAACCACACAGGCGGCGCAAGTGGCAATACTAATGGCACAGCAGCTAGCTCTGTTGGCAGCCATAGTGCAACCAGCAGCAGTGGGAGCAGCAGCGGTGTGGCTAGCAATGGTAGCGGTGTAGCCTACGACTGGCACCAGGCGGCACTTGCCAAAACTCTTCAGCAGACCCCTTACCACCTTTTGCCAGAGCCCAGCCTCTTCAGCACAGTGCAGCTCTACCGGCAGAACAACAAGCTGTACGGCTCTGTTTTCACCGGTGCGAGCAAGTTTCGCTGCAAAGACTGCAGCGCTGCCTACGACACGCTGGTGGGTCTGACGGTCCACATGAATGAGACGGGCCATTATCGAGACGACAACAAGGACAAGGAGGAGGATCAGGGGAAGCGCTGGTCCAAACCGCGCAAGCGCTCCCTGATGGAGATGGAGGGGAAAGAGGATGCCCAGAAGGTGCTGAAGTGCATGTACTGCGGCCACTCGTTTGAGTCTCTGCAAGATCTCAGCGTTCACATGATCAAGACCAAGCATTACCAGAAAGTGCCTCTCAAAGAACCGGTGCCAGCCTTGGCCACTAAACTGGTGCCCACTTCAGCTAAAAAACGAGCGATCCAAGACGCTATAGTGTCCCCGTGCTCCCCAGACTCTCTCCATGCTGGTAGCGGTGGTGGCGGCGTATCCCTCGGGGACGTTGGCAAAGATACAAAAGCCGTACCTAACCCCTACGTTACGCCAAACAACCGCTACGGCTACCAGAACGGTGCCAGCTACACATGGCAGTTTGAAGCTCGTAAAGCCCAGATCCTCAAATGCATGGAGTGCGGGAGCTCCCATGATACACTGCAACAGCTGACTGCCCACATGATGGTTACAGGTCACTTTTTGAAGGTCACAAATTCTGCATCCAAGAAGGGCAAACAGCTGGTCTTTGATCCAGTGGTGGAAGAGAAGATTCAGTCTATCCCACTGCCACCGACCACCACCAGACTCCCTGTCCCCAGTAGTGTTAAGTCCCAGCCTGTGTCCCCCGCCCTCTCCTCCGGCTCAGAGGAAAAGAGGGAGGGAGGTGAGGATGAAAAGGTGGATTGTGGTGAGTCAGTGGAGAAAAAAATTAAGGAGGAGAAAGACGACTCAGGTGAAAAATCTGAGACTGATGCCACATCATATAAATATCTTAGAGAAGAAGATCTCGAGGAGACGCCCAAAGAGGGTTTAGATATTCTTAAATCCCTTGAGAACACAGTATCCAGTGCCATCAGCAAGGCCCAGACAGGCACGCCCACATGGGGCGGCTATCCTAGCATTCATGCAGCCTACCAGCTGCAGGGTGCCATGAAAAGCTCCGCTACTGTTCTGCCCCCAACTGTCCAGAGTGTCCAGATGCAGCCGATCTTTAACAGCGGGCTACGAGGCCTGGTGAGTGACCCCAACTCAGTCATCCACTCGCCTCGGAGCCCGTCCTCCCCCACCCCCCTCAGGAGCAATGTCACTGCCATGGAGGAGCTTGTGGAGAAAGTGACAGGGAAAGCTGCCACTGTGAAGAAAGAAAAGGAGGAGAAGATGGTGAGCCTGGAACGATGCCGGCCCCCGTCGTTAGTAAAATCCCCCTCCCCTGCACTGAGAGAGCAGAGAGAGCAATTGGCATCTCCAAATGACCTCTCTAAGCCGTCAGGTATGAGAAGTAGCAGCCCAGGCAGTGTAGATTCAGAGCTCATCTGCAAGAAGGAGCCCAAAGAGAGCCTAGTGGATGGCCACAACAACCATTCAAAGAACGGCTCTGAGGCCTGTCAGTCCCCTGTAACTAACGGCAACAGTCTTGGCATCATCACTGATCACTCACCAGAAATTCCTTTCATCAACCCTCTCAGCGCACTCCAGTCAATCATGAACACACACCTGGGTAAGGCCTCCAAACCAGTAAGCCCGGCTGCAGACCCACTGTCCATGCTTTATAAAATCAGCAACAGCATGATGGATAAGCCAGCTTTCAACCCACCTCCTCAGGGCAAGCCAGCTGAGCCCATCAACCACTATCAGTTGTATGAAAGCAGTGACCAGCCCATAGACCTGAGTAAAAATAAATCCTCCACTAACAGCAACAACAACAATAACAACGGCAGCAGTGCGCTCCTGACCAACAATAGTGTAAATGGTAACAAACCTCTCATTTCCCTCCCTGACTCAGTCTCTTCTCCCCTGAGAGAGAACGCTCTGATGGACATTTCAGATATGGTAAAGAACCTCACTGGCAGACTGACGCCCAAATCCTCAACCCCTTCCTCCATTTCAGAGAAGTCGGACGCCGATGGCAGCGCATTTGAGGACGCCCTCGAGGACCTCTCCCCAGTGCAGAAGAGGAAAGGGAGGCAGTCCAACTGGAATCCCCAGCACCTCCTCATCCTCCAGGCACAGTTTGCCTCCAGCCTGAGGGAGACCCCAGAGGGCCGCTACGCCATGACCGACCTGGGCCCTCAGGAAAGGGTCCACATCTGTAAGTTCACAGGCCTCTCCATGACCACGATATCCCACTGGCTGGCTAATGTCAAGTACCAGCTGAGACGGACTGGGGGCACCAAGTTTCTCAAGAACATGGACTCGTGCCAGCCTGTGTTCCTCTGTGGTGACTGTGCCTCCCAGTTCAGGACTCCCTCCTCCTACATCAGCCACCTGGAGTCTCACCTGGGCTTCAGCTTGAAGGACCTGTCCAAACTGTCAGCTGAGCACCTACGGGAGCAGCAGGCTGCCTCAAAGGTGATCACAGACAAAATGACATTCGGCAGCCCCCTGTCAGCCTTGACCACGCCAGAGGACGACACAGGCTCTGTGTACCAGTGCAGACTTTGCAATCGGACATTCGTCAGCAAACACGCAGTCAAACTGCACCTCAGCAAGACCCACGGCAAGTCTCCAGAGGACCACCTGGTGTTTGTCACTGCTCTGGAGAAACTGGAGAAGCTAGACAAGATGGAGAAGGTGTAAGCGGGGTCTCGAGCTGAGGGTAGAGACTGACAGCTGTGGAACTGACTAGAATTTCATTGCACTAAAATGACGTTGTTCACAGTTACTGCACTGGGCCGAACTGAGCCGCCAGAAAAAAATCAGTCTTATAGTTTTTTGTTGTGATAACTGCCTGACTGGACCATGTCTTTTCATGTTGATTTGTTTTTGTTTTGCCAAGCTTTTTTACACTTATTTTGTAATATATTTATATGCTATTTGTCTGATCTGTGCATGTATTTTAGTGAATCAAGGTTAAACACAAGATTTTAATCTTTTCATGGCAAAAATACAACTACTGCTTCAATGGTAAAAGTGGTGAGTGGAGAGAATTGGTGGAAGAGAAAACTGTATAATACTTGATATGAAGAAGGTGAAAATTAAATGTATACACCAAAAGAATGAAAGAATACCCTGAAAGACTGAAGTAGCACCTTAGACAGCTGAATTTTTTGAATTTGTAAAGAGAACATGTTTTGAAATATCTTGCATTTGTCAAAATCAGATTGATTTTAAAAGATCAAGGATTATCATTTCTCCCCCCGCCCACCCCCCACCCCCCCTCCTCCTCTTGTTTTTTGGGTTCCTGTCACTGCAATGTTTTTGATGATGAATGGCCTGCTCATAAATCTGTCAGTGTATTAGAAAAAAGATCACGTGAACATTTGGAAAAACTGAAATGCTGCTTTTGGGTACGAGTCAATCAGTGAAAATGAATGGCCGTCAGTATGCAAGTTTGCTCAAAAAACTTTTCCTTGTTGTGAAGTATCACCTTATAGCAATTTTCCAGTTGTATGGTTTGTTACAACTTTCTCTTTCTAAATTGTGTCGCTTTATTCAACTGTAAAGAGAAAAGTCTGTTACATGTAAATGATTACCAGTGAAATGTCAGTACTCCATAAGACATATCTTACCATTTGAAACGGCTCAACATTCTTTGTATCTTAAGGTGTGTGCATTCTCTAACTTTTATATTGTCATTTTATATACAAAAATGATAAAAAAATAAAAACAGATGGTGTATATAGATATATGCTGTAGAGCTACAAAATGTCCTTTTTTAAAGAAAATACAAATTTAGCTTCTTTGGCTTGGTTTACAGAAATGATTTTAATTATACTTGCATCCAATTTGATGCATGAAATGGTGTGGAAAATAAATAAGCGATGCACAATGACTATACATTTCAATGTTTTATCGACAATATTGTAAAAAAAAAAACAAAAAAAAAAACTTTTTAGCACCGATTAGTTTGTTTCATTTCTTTCTCAATTGTAAAATAAACCCCAAAGCAGTTGTTAACAGTCATATATTTGTGGTTGTGTGTTCATTTGTCATGGTGGTGCACCAAACTCAATGTGTATAAAACTTAAAGCAGTCACACTCAGGTCCAATCCTCGGCCGGAAGAAATAAGATTTCTTTTATTTCTTTAGCTGTACTTTGAAATTCCCTTATCTCGCTACTTGTACATATTTTACTAACAGGCCTGCTTTTATGTTCGCAAAAATGTTAGGAGAAAAAGAAAAAGTCACTGGTGTCATACACATAACTGATGACTGAGCCACATCATACCACCGATGATTATTATAATGATGAAGATGACGGGGATGATAAGCCTGTAAGGGTGCCTATTGTACTGTGAGAAACCCATGCTAGGCTTGTGACTGGCCTTCGGAGGGCCCGTTCTGAAAGAATCAGTGTTATATTAATGATGGCAGTGTACTTTTGCCTGTTGGAACAAAATCAGATGGGTGTCTGTTCTGCTTGATATAGCCTCCTGACCGGCCACACTCAACCACCCAAAAATTAACACAGCTTTTCAGATGATACACGAGCAGCAAGCTGTCTTTTTCTCTGATCAACTGTTAATACTGCTAACAAGAAAACACACTGCATATCTTTGCGCTGTGTATTTAAACACGACATAGACTTTTGCCATAATTAAGAGCCATGACTTGCTAACGTGAAGGCTATAATCAAAACTGAATTATAACTTCAATTTGACATTTCAGAGACATACTTGTCATTTGGTGGCCATGAGTGTACAGTAAATGCCATGTTTGTGTCATTCCTACCTATTTTAGCAGATTAGTTCAGATAAAAAAAAAACAAACATCTTTGCAGGAGGAAGTGTCACTTCAGCGTCGTCACTGTGTCACAAGTTTGTTGGCTTCGATTTCCACAGCCAGCTCAGTCAAAAATGATGCAGTCTGCTGTAGAAAACCATTTCCCTTTCCACTTCATTGACTTTGTTTCCATCTCCTCTAAATGAATGTTTGCATAGTTGCTTGCAGAGCATGACAGAGGATTTCTGCACCTTTTTCTGACAAATCAAACAGCCCCTTTGCTCATCAAGAGTCCGGACGCTTTTGTTGCGCCGCCGTGGTTGCATCTTTTTCCTCCAGTTTTGTGTGCTGTTGTATTTTCTGTATATTTCAGGTCTGGTTTCATTTCATGTACCATAGGCTTAACATTCAGCTGTAGCAAGAGCTGAATGTGATTCATTATCTAAAGTGACCTCAAGATGACCCCCCTACCCCCCCACCCCCCACCCCCCCTCCCAGCCAAAGGTAAGCAGCAAGTTTGTGGGATGTTCTTCCTCGGGCAGCTCCTGCAGGTAGAGCGTCCGCGTCAGGAATTTGATCTCTCATCTCGCCCTTATGTCTCAAGTTTCTGATTGAGTACTTACAGAACCAGCCTTTGTATGGATGAAGCCATGCTGCAGTGTTATGACTTCCATTCCTCACACTCACAACGTGTCTCGTGTTGGCTGAGTCAGTCACACACACTCGCCCTCCCCGGCTATATTATCATGAGTGTCTTTGTGCAATTACACACCTCCTCGATCTGGCTGCACCTCGCTGTGTTGATACATGGATTCAGTGACAAAGGAAACACAGGCAGAGGGCAGATTAGCCCGGCTGAAGATGCAGCTTCCTCGGGAAGGGGCTGCTAGAGTTGGGTTATAAAACAAACAAGGCAGATAAACAAGCAACATTTGGAGGAGATAGTGTTCCCTGCACACCGGAAATAAAAAAACACCTTGTAGGTTTAATACCCCACAGCTAAACCTGTAATTTTGCTGTGCCGTCAGATAGCTGCTGAGCCGATAGAGACTCTTTCCTGCTTTGTTAGAGATCAGTGCACTGTTTCCTGTGCGTATTCTATGTAAATTACATGCGATAATCGCCACGCACGGCACAATACTGGTTCCCGTGGTGCAAACGGAAACCGAGGATAGATAAACGCAGGCTGGGCAGATTTGCATAGCCTTTGTGTTTTGGGCGCTGCTGAACGTGAGCCCTGAGGATTGGTAGGGATTTCCTCAAGGTTTTGTATAAGTAAATGCCTGCTTCCTCTCAGGGCTGGGACCATTATGTACAGCAGACAGGGGTGGGTGTAGACAGAGGGCACAAATGGAATAACAAAATTACCTGGGCTGGTGGGAACACGGGGAGGGAGTATTAACCTCCATAACTCGCGTCTGCCTCTGCCTAGATAGAGCAGGGATGTAGTGGTGTTTGCATGGCAGCGTGTGTACTCTTCTCCACACTCGGATTCTGTACATTACACCGAGCATACTGTATATATTCGCCTGTTAGAGACAGTGATAGGAAGGTGTCTGTCCGTGGTTAGGAGTCACACACAAGTGAAGTTAAATAAGAGAGGGCACGTTGATCCCACCGCTCGTGATGTTTGATCTTTTTCTCAAAGGTTCACCTCTTAAGATTCAAGGTGTGTTATTACCTCAAATGTATGTATGCTCAGTGGAAACACACTCACACATGTGGTTTCTTGACAAGTCTTTTCTTCGGCTTCATATGTTCGCGTTTTTTTTTTTGTTCCTGGTTTGTATATGATAGCGGCACAAAGATCATTGTCAGCCATGAAACAAAGACGAAGCTCCCGCTGAGGATCCCGGCGTGCATCTGCCGCCTATAAACCCTCCAACTTTGCACACAACTCCGACGTATGGTTTAATACCCCTCCGAAATACCTCAACACAAACAAACAATGTCTGACAGAGAATCAACAAACAAAGCGACAACGACTGAGAGCCTTTGTACTGGATCAGAAACTAAAGTCGGAGAAATCTGTTTGGATCCTGATAAAACGCTTCATTGTGGAAATTGCACTGAGGAAGAAGTTATCAGTGCTCATGTTTTGCAGGAGATACCTGCCTCAGTCTATTTTTATGTTGATTTAAGTCACTTTGGGGACTTGATTCAATTATATTGCTCAGCGTCATACTGTAAAATGTGCAGGATCTGTGACAATTCTACCTTCCATACTACACACCTACCAAACAGGGTTCAGTATAGTGCAAGAGCAAGTTCTGTTTGTGCCCCCAGAGCTCTGCAAACATCCATTTAAGAACCTGAAGTCCACATTCTTCTGATGTCATCTGCACTGAGGCAACTTTAACATTTCATTTTCACAGTGTAATCAAAACAAGTATTTTTTTTTTTTTTTTTTTTTTTTAATGTAGATTTAGTTTGTTATCAAAGCAAAACCATGTCTGGTAACTAACACTAAATCAATTTACAAGATGAAAAGATTATAAGGTTTAATGCTTTATTTCTAACCGTGCCCATTTTGGCCCAAATGTTTTAATATCATTTTGCATACAGGTCATGCATAGGCTTCCATTAGAAAGTGCCTCGAGCAAAACTTTTCCTGAATTTACATTTATAACACTTTTATGGTGCAGTAAAAGCATCTACGAATGACTGATATTTCTGACCCATAATCAACAACTTGGCACACCCCCCCCTCCACCACCCTTTTCTTCCCCCCCAAAATATTTTAACAGATCAGAGAATAAGCCCTCCTGTTGCTACAGGATCAGATATACAGGTAGCCTGATGAGGTCCATTACAGTATTTTGGATCTTATCGATTGAGATACACTGAAGAAGCTGAAATGTTGCACAAGATTAATAAAAAATAAATAAATAAATACTTATTAGAGTTATACCCCGTTATGCCAGGCACTGCAGTGCGATTCTCATGTCACTGTGACAGAGTGCAGCGCTCCAGCCGGTGTCAGCGGCGGTGGATTTGTGTTTTTGTGATGGACATGCGGCAGTCTTTCATCAAGGTGGGTTTATTTTGCGGTGGGAGTGTTGATGTGACAGAGTTGTCTGTGGAGAATGACGGTGTTTGACAGCGGCAGGCTAACGGATGCAGGAGATCATCTCAGTCTGCCAAGCCTTTAGTTACGATGTGGTGGTGGATGAGAAGTGCAGGTGTGTGTCGCCGGGCCCTCCATCCATCACAAGCCCGGACAAAACACAAAAGCATACAGGGGATGAAATGTTTCCTCCAGCTTGGTGGATGAGGGATGTGGTTTTACAAAACAAGATACGATACCTATTCATTCTGTCCTTACACTTTTTTTTCCCCTCGTTTTCTTTCTTTTTTTTTGTTGTTCTGTATCTTTATTTCATGGTGCCTTTGACTTTCATTAAGATATACATTACAAACTATGCACCTTTCCATGAAATATATATATATATACTGTATATATATATATATATATGAATTCTTAATCTCTGATACACATACACACGCTGTATCTGTTACATGTTTTTTTCTTTGCACACCTTCTCTGTGTAGCAGCTAATCTATCTCTATTTGCCTGATCACCTGGGGACATGTCTATAGCCACAATAATAATTCATATATGAAAGATTAATGACATGTTTCCCATTATCCAGCGTGTATATGTATGATTTAGGAATTGACCTCTCAGGGGTTTTTTTTTTTTTTTTTTTTTTGAATATGAGAACTACCATGTCCCTGTCATTTCCTATTTCAAATCAAAGAGGTCAACTTAGAAAATATCTCAAAACCAATTTGTGTTTCAAAAAGACCCTTGAGAAATAGTGGCTCGTGTTGTGTTTGATATGCACAAAGACACTTATCCCTTATCTATCGTTTCAGAGAGAAAGAGAGGGAGATAGAGGGTGAAGTGCTCCAGGAATCAGTGCTGCCTCCATGAGATATGATGCTGCTTGATTTTGATCATTGACATTTGCTTTTTCATGCATCCCGAAAAACAAGGCCTCCCTTCCATTAAGGAATTATTCAAATGACCTTCAACAGTGCATGTTTTCCTACAGTTTTGTTGTGGGAATATGAGAACACATACTGACATCTCAATTACTTATGCAAGGCTCAGAGTAGGCCCAGTGGATGCAATCACCGTGTGTGCAGTCCTCAGTCACTCCGAATCACAGAGGCTCCCGGACAGACACACATAATTCAGACAAGTCAGACAGGATTTGCATACAAAGACTAAAAACAAAAAAAAAAAAAGAGGGGGGCTTAAATAAAAAATGCACCATCTTGAGCTGGAAGAGAAGGTAGAGATTTGAGGGGAGGGGGAAGGGGAGACCGGTAAATTCTTTTAAAAAGGTCTTACATGTCATATTGCGTATGTAGCAGGTTTAGACCGATATACAGTGCTGATACTGGCCTTTGGCATTTGCTTCAGGGTTGTAAACCAGAATTTTTATTGCACAACCTCTATTATTTACATAGTTAACTATTATTTAATTATTATTTCCTGATTGGTTTTCATTTTCCTACTCTAAAAAAAACTAAAAAAATCATCACTTTGGAGGGAAAATGTATTTTTCAGCATACAAATGGACAGATATTAAAGATATTGAGTGACAGTTAGTCATTTTATAAAATTCCACCCCTCAACTCCCTAAAGGCCCCCAACCATCAGCCGCCACAGTCTCATACTGGACCAGACACTGTTGTCCATCTTTATCCCCTTACAACCTGAGTGGGTTTTTTTTTTTTTTTTTTTTTTTGCTTCGCCTTCTGGAGGTGACACACTGTCTCATCGTCGCATGATGGGTGGGGGTTGCAGAGGAGTGGGTGAAGGGGTAGAAGGGGTTGGGGTGGTTGAGGGCAGGGGGAGAGGTGGGGTGGGGTGGGGTGCATGGGAGGCTAACCCGGCGTCACGTCATTAGCGTTGTGCGTCGGAGATGCAGGGGCACCCTGACACATGTCACGGACAGCCAGCCGAGAGCCCACGTATGAAGCTGACACGCTGCGCATAATTTATCCCGTGACACGATCTGCATGCCGAGTTGTTGATCTGTTGTGTTTGGTTTGGACATGGGCGCTCTGGCAGGGAAGACAGAGGGAGGGGGGGGTTATTATGCAGGTGGGGTAGGGGTAGGTGTTGAGGGGGGTAAGGGCGAATAGGTGGCAGGGTGTGTGTGTGTGTGTGTGTGTATGTGTGTGTGTGTGTGTGTGTCTGTGTGTGTGTGTGTGTGCTTTCGAGGGGCGGTGGAAGGCGGCATGTTGGTGTAGC
Source organism: Seriola dumerili (assembly GCF_002260705.1). Classification (NCBI taxonomy): domain Eukaryota; kingdom Metazoa; phylum Chordata; class Actinopteri; order Carangiformes; family Carangidae; genus Seriola; species Seriola dumerili. Next base: position 5,237,406 of record NW_019174446.1, on the reverse strand, counting down.
GCACACTGAAGGGGCGACACATTTGTCATGTCCACTGAGAAGCAACATATACATAAACAAGTGCATTCAGATTCACTAATGCCGACACCCAGGCTCATACCCACACACACACACACACACACACACACACACACACACACACACACACACACACACACACACACACACACGAGCTCATTCAGGCTTTGGTGATATGCATGTTGAGTCACAGTGACATCACAGCCACAATCTTGTCCCTTAAGACATCTGCTCATGAGTGAAAATGACTAACAATGTTGAAATGACCCGCTGTCATTCCACCGCATGTGATTGTTTTCCAGGCTTCAGCTGCAGTGACACCACATATCATCAGGTTCACATCATTTTTGCTTCAGTGACTCAATGAAGCATTTGAGGATGAACATGTAAAGGTGCTTGAGTGTGTGTTTGTGTCTTTTTTTGTAAATCAGTAAATGCTTTAAAGGACACAGTCTACAGGACATACGGGTGAATTTTTGGTCGAACTGGAACCTGGAAAGATGGTGTGTTTGTGTCACACAAATCAAAATGTGTACATTAACATTTTAATAAGATATCACTTACGTTATGGTTAGCTTTTCGTTTTATTTGTGAATTGTGTGTATGTATGTGTGTGTGTGTGTGTGTGTGTGTGTGTGTGTGTGTCTGTGTGTGTGTCTTCGAGGAGCGCTCATCAACCATCAACTACTCCTGCCCCCCCTCTCCTTCCCTGGCTCGTTTACATGAATTATGCATATGACCAGTCTCGTTAGAGGAGCCCCTCCCTCATCACTCTCCTAATCCCTGCCGTTGCCGTGGTAACCAGATTAGACATGACTGTGAGGTACAGTATGGGCCCTCAGGGCCTTTTTTCTGGACAGGCCTGATCCAGGGCAGGCATGAATGAGGATCCGGAGGTCCTATAGGCCTGTAGGTCACCTGTCCACTGATATTACTGTACTGATGCTGCTGCTTGATGGGAAATATTAATTTCAGTTCAGCTCAGTGTGTTGCCATGAACCCTAAGGGCTATTGAGGGATCTAGGAAAAACGGGCAAGGGTACAGACTGACACAATGAAAAGAATTATAATGTGTTGTTATGTTAGGAAGGTCCTGTACCACTATGAGGTTATTATGTCCTGTTCTGCATCTTGTCCTGCCACTTTCCATAAAGCTGGATACGAATTATGCTTTTTTTTTATTGTCCATCAAGTGATAGAGGTAACTTTGATCAGGGTTGAGGTTAACTGATTAAAAATGTGTAGACCATTAAATTAGTTAAGGTTAAGTTTGGGTCATGTTAATCAAGAAATTTAAACAACAAGCATCTTGTCGGTCAATTGCAGCTTGTGTGTGATTAACACACATTTCAGTGGTAGACCTCTGTCTCGTTGTCTCCCTATTAAAGATGCGATCCGCAACTCTGTGCATGACCTTCAAAACAAGGTCACACCTATGTCTCAACCACACAGCCATGATCTGACAAGCCTGGTCAACATTTATCTGGAGCATGACCTCCAGCAGAGATGTAACGCACCGCACTCTACAATACAGGTAGATGTAATATCATGTTACATCATGGAATTTAGATATAAGATCAGACTTTTATTGTGGAAAGAAGTTTTTTTTTCTTCTGTCTCTATGTGTTTTCCACAATCAAATGTCCATTATTAAGTCTTGACATTTTTTTTTTGTAAATTTTGCGCTACAGCCCCACACTTTACACTCACATTCGATGGACGATCCTGCAGCACACTACTTACATCCAGGGTTTAGTAGCAAAGTGGAAACGAAGGGTGTGGAGGGTGGGAAGTCAGGGTGCAAGATGCGCATGTAGCACATCCAACTTGTATGTTGGGGACCATCACAACTCAGTAGTTAATGTTCCTTAAGCTTAAGCACGTGACAGTTGCCGAACTTTTACCGAACCTTAATCAGCGTTTGTTTGTCATAACCGCAGTATTTCCCAGATCTTATCTATATCGAGGCTGCCATGCACAGACACTCTAGAAAGGAAAAAAAACTTCAGGGTTTAGGTTTAGGTAAGAATTCAAACAACCTTTCACCACATTACTGATATCAGATGCAAAAGCAAAGTTGTTTTCTATTGACACCATACAGTATTCATACATCTGAAAAAAAGAGATGCAGCTTTGTAAAATTCACCAGGTGGTAAATGTGGTCCATACTTTATAAAACATAATCAGCATCTCATTATGTCTGATGGAACAACACACCAGGAAAGTTCAAATGAGTTCAAATTAGTTTTTGATGAAGTTCATCACTGCTCATCACGTGGGAAGAAGAGCTGCTCTCAGTGAAATTTTTCGGAATGAGTTCTTAAAATATATGATTAATGGTGATTCAAAGGCAGTGACATTCACATTGTCAATTGGTACATTGTTCTATCAGAGTGTAAGGAATTTTGAAAATTAGCTGTCGGGTTTAGACTTAAATTTGGGCTACTACTACAAAGCTGCAGTTGTTGTTTTTTTTTTAAAGTGTGTAAAAGTGGTGCGAGCAAAATAAAGGTTTTCTTGTGCTGAATACAAAAAAATGTCGAACAACAACAGAATATCCAGTTAGTGCAAGACCTGTGTTACAAAAGACATTAACTTACACAGGACAGGATGCAGGCGAGCTGATGGTGGTTTCTCCCTTGACCACAACTAGTCAATACGTTTTTATTAATATATTTCTAAGATCAGATGTATGGCTGCAGAAATAATTCCACTGCTGTGTGAGGGATTTTTTTCAACAGTCTGGAAAACCTGCAATGACAGCTCTTTTTTTTCTAATGGATTTTAATGGAGAGTTTTAGTGTCCTGTTAAAGCCTAAATGCTGTTTCCAAGACTTGTATAAATTGATCATCTCCCAGTGGATTCAGACCTAAGAGGCATGTATTGTACATTCATTCCCTTTCTTTAAAGAACTGCAATGTGTTTGTTTGGAAGCAGTTTGCCTGCTTTGCCCAGCTCTATCACTGCTCCCTTGTGACCCACCATTAACATTACTGGTTCACGTTTTTCTAGTCAGAGGTTGCTGACAGGGTTTCTTGGACTGCAATGATAACAGGAGAGTAACAACAGAGGCCTTTTTGTTGCTGTGATAAATAACAGTTTGGAATGAGTGCTGTGGTTGTTATTTCTGATTCCATGTGTAAACCATAAATGAGCGTTAATTTGTGGATAAGATCTAAAAAATGTATGTGACCCTGTACATGTAAGGCCCCAGGGTTTTTTTTTTTTTTTTTTTTTACATTCAACACAGTTGATTTTTGTATATTCTCTAAACGTCACACTCTCCTCATTGTGCCGAGGACCCCCAGACATAAGTTTGAAAACCCCAGACCACGACTGTGTCAGTTTTAAGAAACAAAAGTAAAATTAATGGAAAATGAAGCAGACTGCCATTGTAGGCAGCTTGCATGTAATCGTCCCGTTGTTATTTCGAGCTTGTTAATTTCACAGCGCCAGTTGGAGTTGTCCATCTGTTTATTAAAGGTTAACTGCCTCCACACTTATGAAGCGTACGTTTCTCACGATCCTCAGAGTTTACAACATGCAGTGGCTTTTCTCTGATGCATCTGAAAAAGTTTGTCTTCTGCTCTGATAAAAGAGTGAATGACAGGTTTTGTCACAGTATGTCTGGTATACATAACTGAGAAGAAGAATGAAAACTCAAAACAAAAAAATCAAGCTAAAGCACAGGAATGAGGGGTAAGAAAGGAGCAAGTATAAAGACAAAGAAATTCACTTTTAAAATATATTATATAAGTATGAAAACTGATTCACTGGTCACAGTCTGCAGATGCATGGATGCTTTGGTGAATGTAGAGAGTACAGATGGGCAGACAGTCTAGTTAATGGCCATGCATCACTGTGGTGGTGGGAAGGTAGGGAGCTGCAGTTCCTGGGTGTTGACTTAATGGACAGCCTGTCACTTCCTTGTCACGTCACCAAGATAATTTTACTTTACACATTGTGTGTGTGTGTGTGTGTGTGTGTGTGTGTGTGTGAGTACGTGTGTCTTTGTGTGTGCATCATACTGTATGTGTGTGCACTGTATGTCTATTATGGGTGATTTCAAATGAAATTGGCTGGTTCAGAAGTATACCAAGGCCACCCTCTCTGGGTGTTTTTGCAGTAGAAATTTTGCCGTTTTGCTTTGTTTGTCAAAAAATGAGCACAGTAATAACACCAAGATGAAAGAGGCTTTTCCAAACCTGCCTTCCAGAGTTTGGTTTAGACAGAGATTCATGTGATCTGAGTGCTTAAAACACACAGCGAACAATGGCTTAAGGCAAGTTTTTTATTTTAAAAAGTTCTTCCCCATATTAAGTTTCTGACCAGAGAAAGATATGACAGCTCCCATGTGGCACTTGTTGAAAATGCCAGGCATGCTTGGTATTTTTGCCACGTGAAGCACGGTTAAACCAGTGCAAAAAAAATAAAAATAAAAAAAAATGTAGAGAAGGTCTTGGTGCAATTGATTTGGTTTCTGGATTCACATACACCAAAATGAACCTGAGAAACCTGCAGCAACACAAGTAATCACTGCAAACACTTTAAATATGACTGATAGTTAAACATCAGTAAGCTGTGCTTTTACTGAGGCAATATGCAAACATACAAGAAGAGTTTAAAAAGAAGCTGGTTGCCATGGTGACTTTTTTGCCCCACAGAGTCTGTGAATTCTGCTTCCTGTTCCTAAATCGTAGATGGAGATGACGCCATGTGACTGTGCTACCAACACATTTTCTCCACGGCTAGCCCCACCCAGCCTCCGACATCCGGCACCCAGTACACCCCCTCCCCACCTACCACCTCCCCGCCCTGCTTCTCCTTTGTTAAGCCAAGCTCGCAGTGCCATAGACACAGATGAAGGCGTGGAGAAAACACATGCCAAAAAGGCCCCCCTGCCACTCTCACTCTTGCACAGCGACAATGATAGGCTGTCATCACACAGCGATCAGCACTGTCACCCACAACATTGCCGTGCACAAACACACACACGTATACAAGCGTGCACATACGCACAGACACACACACACACACAACACAAACATGCATATACACAGTTGTACACACACACACATACACAGGACCCACGGCTGTGAAAATCCGCACCAGCCTCGACAACACTGACAACCAAGTCACTGCTGTCACTTCAGTTATTTTTACACTGGGGCCTGACAACACATCAAAAATCCTTCTCGCTATGGGAACAACATGAGACCACTGCATCAAGCCCATTAGACGCCACGTGTCACATCAAATATCTAATTATCTGCTATTCAATATTCCCAATTAAGTTAGAGATGTTCACTATGCACATTCACACAATAATTTACCACAGTGTTGTGTATGCAAACTGAGATGATAAGGCTGGCCTAGCTGTAAAAAAAAAAAAAAAAAAAAAAAAAAAAAAAGGGAGAAGAAAAAACACAGCTGCCTTGCTGTCCTGGTGACAGTGAGAAGGCTGAGGTGGATCCTGGAGAGAGTGATCGCTTGCTGTGGTTCAATCCTGTTTTCTGCAGATAATATCTGACCAGACACAAAGAGAAACAGAGACGAAAGAAAGAGCCAGTTATTCTATTTTTTTTTTTTTTTTGTCCAGACTGGTGGAGGAAGAGTTAACTTTTTTGGCCCTGGCTGCTGTCAGCAAGCAGAAGGCAGCTATGTGATGAGTCTGATTGGCGGCCGATGGCGGTGAGATCAGTGGCAGGGCTGTGCGATGGATGCCATCTTGGCCAGCTTGTGATGTGCAGTTTGTCGCCCGGGCCTCACTAGGAAGGAAAGCCTTGAAAATACTGCTGGCTGTCACTCAAAGAGATATGTGGTGTAGTTCCAAAAAAAACCCTTCACCAAATACCTTTTTGTTTGCTATCTCTCCTTTTCACAGCCACTAGAACGTGAGGCACATTGTCACAGTAGTATATGAAAAGGTGAGTAAAGTAATCAGACGGATAAGAAACAATTACTGAATAATTACTGCAGTTTTTTTCCTCAAAGGACCTCGTCCTGGTATGACCTGCACCTGCGCTGCATCAGCCCAAAAAACTTCCATTAGGAGAAACGAGCTGCCAATTGAGAAACGATGAAGATTGTAAATACGAAACACAAACAAAAATACCAAAGGAATACAACAACGGATATGTGCTGCGAATGAAAAAACGTGCTGCAGGAAGCCAAAACAGCAAACACACGAACCCCCAAAACATATGCAATATCCAGACAACACGACAGAAGTGCTGCAGGCCTCTATGGGGAGTGCTAAGTGTAACACCCATAGACTGTATATAAGCACACTAACGCTTGCTACATTATCTGTTGCTCTTTAGCAATATTGTAAAAACTACAGCCAAATATAAAATAGAGCACATACCTTTTTATCGGCTTTTTATGTCGCCTCTTCTTTGTCTTTGCATACTCTCTCGATCGGTCCAAGGTCAAACGTCATCGGTCTGGTGGTAGGGTCTTGGGTCAAAGCTCAAGCTTATGCACAAGGTGTGCGCCTAAATCTTAGACTTTTAGTAATGCTGGCCCCATCTTCATTTGAAAACTCCGGGGATGCGTTGTAGTGTGGACGGGCAATAACGGAGACCTTGGAAACAATGACGTACACGCCCACGTTTATATTTCTGATACGGAGCTAAAAACGATCGTCAGGACAGAAATCGTAGCCTAAGTATACACTCGTACATAAGTCCTCAAACACTACCTAAATGACAAAATGGGTTGTTTGTCAGTGCCTTTTAAACCCCTCCATATGAATATTCCTATAGCACCGTATATTAACATGATTCATGATCCTTGGTTTTCAGGTGATGAAAACTAAAAGCACTTGGTTAAGGTTAGTTGAAATGAACCAGTGCTAACTGTGTATGTAAACTGCCTTATGAAGTTTTGTTGGAGTAAAACAACATCAAACATCTTTAGCCTTTAGCTGCTAAAAGAAGGTGACTTGCCAGGAACTTGTAAGCATATGTCATTCTAAGCCTCTGAGCAGACAACCAATGTGTCATTCTTTTGGTTATGAAATTCCTAGAAAATAACATAAATAAACTGATGCATAAATTATCAGTCATTGATTTTCCTGATTTGAAGTCTGCATGTTATTACACTATATCCGTAGTACATTCAGTTACAAGTTAAATGTGCTTGTAATGTAATAATCAGGTGTTGATCTGGCTGCGTAGAGGATGAAAATATCCATGCAAACCACAAGTCAACTGGCTCCCCATACTTCAGGGAAAACCTCTTAACCACCCCACCCCCCGACTCTCTCACCACATTTTTCCCCATTAGCCCCTTGTTTGCCATGACAGAGTGGGATTAAACACAGTGTAAAATGTTACACTTCTAAGCAGCTCCCTTTTAAAATTTACTGACAAAACAGGCAAATTAAGCCTTTGCCCCATGCAGCCTTGCTCTCCTCCCTCCCTCCCTCGCTCCCACACCCCCCTTGTATGTTTGTAGCCTGAAGCGAGGATCGCCGTCTCATCGCAGACAGTCGGAGGAGGACAGCGGGGTCAGCTTTGCCTGCAGGCACGGAGGCCCCTCGGAGCCGCAGCAGCCGCTCATTTCGACCCTCAACCAACATCTACAAGAACAGAGATGCAGATCTGTTGACCAGGAAGTAACACAATAACATCAGCAAACCGCAGCAGACAAATGAGGACAGGATTAACGGCTCGCAAAATGAAAGAGGTTACTTTGCCATTAACCCAGGATGGTATGTGTTTGGACATTTATGACATTTTTAACATATTTGGTAACACTTGAAGAGGTGCTCATTTAAGCAGTATGAGAAGGAGCGCTACACGTCATGTAGCCATTGTCCAACTCCTGCGAGTGACCATAATACAGTGTCATACGTCTTCCAGTATCCCTTACTGTTACATTTCTTAAATATTTACACATTTATCATTAGTACAGTAACAACAGTTTGGGTTCAATTTAATGTAAAATTTTGGCCACCTACAAACATTTTTCATACCTGTTGCTAAGCAAGAAACATAGTCTGATCATCAGACTGAATTGCAATTTTGTTTTGCTGCAGTCATTCAGCCAGTAGTTACCTCAGAAGTTGTGGTAGTGGTTGTCTTTGGCTGTGTATTTGGCTGCAGCCAAAAAGCTAGTTTAGGAATTCTTTTTAAGTATTCAGCTTACACCAAATTCTACAGCTGCGTCGAGTTTATCCCATCAGTCACTATTTTTATGGATGTAGCTAGGTCGCTAGTTGGCTAGCCCATTCTGAATGCTGCCTACATAGCTCTGATTGGTCAACTGTCTCTTGAGCATCAGTCCAATTTGTGCTGAAAGTGCTGAACAAATAAGACCTGTAGGTGGTGATTCAGTGTTCTTGAACAGTTACAACATGTTGCTAGAAAGAAGTGTAACGTGAAGGCTTTTAGAAGCCATCTTAGGCCAATTATAAGGTCATTGTTTGATTTCTGCTGGAAAGAAATTTATATTTGTAAAAAACAATTTTAAAAAAAGATTAGTTATCATCATGTAGTAAATACATACAATAAAAATTAAACAAATTTATATTTTCCACTGGCAAAACCTACCTTATATCTGTTGGGAACATTCAATCCAAGTGTTTTAATTGTTTTTTGTTGCTGGTTATAGAACAGAAACCAGACGAAGGGCATATCTATATGACTTTGGTCCTTAATGAGGCCTGTTCTGGCTTTTTAAAAACCGAGACAAGGTCCTTATCAGACGCTTTCTCCCTGGGGATTGTCACCCTTTGCGGAGTACGTTTCCACGTAAGAGAGATTTCCCTGACACAAAGGCATCTCTCGTCTATCTGCAAAGCTTCTTGAAGTGTTTATCCACCAGAACTGACAGAGAGCTGACTTTAATTAGCACCATCTCCCTTTTTACCCTCCCCTCCACCACCCCCACTCTCCACAACCCCCCCTCCCCTCCCCAACCCTCATCAGATTGCATAACTTCGAACTGAACCGTATATTAGGTTTTATTCACTGATGTTTTTGAAGGACCAGTTCATAGAGAGAGGGAGAGAGAGCCGGCTGCTCTCCTCATTTATGGCACATAATTAAAACTAAATGACAATTCCACTCTGCTATTTAATTAACCACTTTAGATAAAGCAAACACACATACAGTATGGTACAGAAACGCATATACACATCACACACACACAGACACACACACAGACACACACCAACCACATCCAGAAGGCACACACACAAACCATTGCAAAGAAGCAGGTCACACCTCCAAGTCTTATTAAACCCCATAATATTTCAATCTGGGGCTTTACCGACTTTGATAATATTCGAAAGGGAAAGCTTCCCCTCCCTTGGCGCTTTTTGGGGTAGGGGGTGTCAGTCAACTTGACACCCTGTAAATACTCTTTCAAGCTCCTGTTTCAGCTATTCCCCCCCTCTGTCCAATCATTTGTGAGTTTTCTCAGTGTTAATGATGAAGGGTTTAATTCATCATAACAGTATTCGCACAACCTCTAATTAGCAGCAACACTCGTACAACAATGCCAGCGTTATCTCCTCATGCAAATGAGCTCTCAGTCTGTTGCGTTTGCTAATTTTATGAAACGGCAGGGCGATAACTGCGCAGCTTGTGCTAATCTTTCCTGCATTTAACCCTGGTTTTCTTTTTAATCCGCCATCCATAACAAACAAACAACAAACAATAATCCTATTATCGGCTTGATGATTCTTCTTTTGACTTGTTTTTTTTTTTACTCAAATTTAATCTCAATTATGGGCAGAGAAGAACATTTACAGATATGCACTTTCTCTACAAATTCAGATCTTTAGTCCTGATGAGCTTACTGAGCTCATCAATACAAGTCCCCTGATAGAGGCATGGTGATAACATCCATATAATATTATGTCGCTGGAAATGAATGGTTAATTCTTTGCCATGTTGTGCCTTATACCACTGTGGAGCATGGAGTATAATGGATAAAATTCAATTAGCACCAGACTGAGGTGTATTACGGCGTGTACAGTCAACAAATTTATCGCTATTTTGTCTGTTACTCCTAAATTATATTCCTGATGTTCATGTATGTGCTCAAAGCCAGGTAGTGTGTGTATTGTGTAGATGTGGGGTGTGCGTGTGTGTGTTTGTATGGCGGTGGGTAGTGGGGGTCTGGCTTGTTATGGCCTTGGGTTCACTAAGCTTGTCCATATTGACAGCTCCTGCTATTAGGGGCCACAACTGTGAGGGATCCCTGTGGTTAGATTAGTGAGAGATGAATGCTCTATGCCTGAGTGTGAATGTGCGAGTCCGCATATGTGTGTATGTGTGTGTGTGTGTGCGTGTGAGTGTGAATGCTTTTGCTGTTGCTGATTACCCACACTACCTGTTGTCACTGTGGGAGAAAATATCAGATATTGTCTCATTTGCCTCAGTGACACTGCAATAACACTATCAATGCCCATGGTAGTTTACACTCTAATTCGGCCATTCAAATACACTTAGGTTCACAGTATGATAACTTTAGTTAGACAAGAAAACATCACTAAGTCATACTCAATAGATATTTCATTACTATGACTATAAATTGTGTGTGTGTGTATCGAGGCCTACCTTGTGCTACGCAGACACTCTGCTGTGTGTCAAGTCATTTTCAGTGACCTCATAGAGAGAGCCACCAACCCATTTCATAAAGCCATTTAATGGCAAGTTAGAACACACACTTCCACTGTTAGTCTTTAAAATAAACTATAACATTTAAAATTAACATACAGTATTAGGTAGTTTGGAAGTTTTTAAACTTAAACACTGCAAAAAATTCAACCTGAAAAGTTTGCATAAAAATTAAAAACACATGTCAATCACTAAACCATAAATAAGATCACAGGTATTTTAAGTTTCAAATCAGACTATCACTGAATCGCAATGAAATAACTTTTTCTTCATCCTGCCTAGTTCCTTTCTTCTTCTTTCTTAAATAAATAGTCAATGTGCCTACAACAATCACAAAGCTTAAAATTCTGACATGTGCTGAGAAAACTGATTTTGCAACCAATTAAATCCATTAACTTTTTATTACTGGGTCAAATTTGGTTGAATCCAACAGGTATGATGCTATATTTTGTTTTCAAACTGCTATGACAAAGCATTTTGAACTACTGCTTGGATTTGGCTGGCTTCTTCACCAAAGCAATGGCAGCCGATGATCATGGGTATTTTAGTATTAAGATCCATCTGCCATGCCAAAATGAAGGACTGAAACATAATTTTTTTAGTTGAAATAGTTTAGTCATTTAGTCATAACAGAAACCTATGGGATTGTTAGGTAATCGTTGTGTTAAGCAACATTGAGGATATGATTTAAAGAATTATCTGAAATGGGCATACAGTATTGGGAAGAACACTTACAGGACAAGCTGCCTCTCCTGCTTCACAATTCTAAGTACTTTAAAATACCATAAAAAAAAATATATATATATCTATATATATATATTTATATACTGTATATATATATATATATATATATATATAAAAGAAAAAAAACATGCTGTTTGAGTGTGCACAGCTTTGGATATGACTAGATTTGTATAATAACATACTGATGTCAAACCATGAAGCTGTCAATTACATGCTTGCATTCATTAGTCACAGTCTTCATCATTACCTGTTGAGGTTAGGCCTTGAGATAATATGTCATAGCAATGGTGTGTTTGCTTAAATGGGTCAGACTAGACACTTGCAGGGCTTTAGGGTGCTGGTGTCAAGGGTGAGATGTTAAAGAGGGAAGGGGGTTGGGTGCAGGGTTGTTGGGGTATGGAGCAGGTCATCAAATGGATTGAGCTTGTGTTGATATGGCTTCTGCTGACACCCTCCTTCCTCCCTCTGAGCCCACCAGCCATTCCTTTAAAGATGTAATGACATCTCATAATTAGCATAATGTCCCAACTTGTCTGCTGCTTTTAGCTGTCACACTGTATTTGTCTGAGCCCGGCCAATTACAGCAGTGGTGTAGTGGGGGAGAGGGCTACGATGGGGGCAAATAGAGGCTCACATGATCGGCCACATCCCACTGGCTGTTACTGTTACTGACAATAGGAGAGTAATGCATTGTTGATAACATGAGACTTGACAATAGACTGTGAATCAGATCAGCTGAGAGGAAGCTGTCGTTGTGTAGATGTTCAAAGGAATCTGGAGAAAATGGCACATGAGATCACTCATACTGGTTTTCTATTAAATAAATATATCACATGGTCAAGGTCAGCATCACCCAGCTAGACGGATGCGACTTTTATTTGATTACATATTTACTGCATAATTGAATAATGTTAATTCTGGCTATATAGTTAAGCATGTCTGACATAATTGCAGTGTGACATTTTGTGGGCGAATGTTACGGTCATGATTGCGTCTGGAACTTTCTTCAAATTATGTTCTTTGTGAAGAAAGCTGTGGACTGGTGTAAATGCCCAGTCACACAAGAAAGGACTAATTTATCCATACATCTTCCCAAAATATGTGGCTCTAAACGTTTGGTGACAGTGACAACTCGCAGGGCTAGCTAGCTGGTAAACCACTGTAGCTGACGGGCTAACCACCATGACTTGGAGAGTCATGGTCGCTCTCCAAGCTTATCTTCATTTTACTGTCAATTTTTCCCTCCTGGAATTTTTCTCCCCCGAACTATACATCAATTCATTCAATAAAGACTTACTGAAAGCGCTAACTGCAGTAGCTTTGTGGCTAATGAGACAATAAGTTAACGAAATTTATTCACAAAACATATTTGTACCACAGGCTCCTCTCTCATAACTGTCTGCAAACCATTCCTCTTTTGTAGAGCAGTTTATACTCAAACATAAGAGGATTAAATAAAAGTGGTGATGCAACAAAGAAAAAATGCAACAATGGCTTCATCCATTTTAGACTCTCTGGCTCTCAAAGGTCAGCCCTCAAAAGACAGTTTGCTATTGCTCAAAGGTGCAAATTCACGTGTCAATAGTCAATGTTAAAATTTGCCAAATTTAGCAGTTTTAAATGCTGGTGTGAGCAGGCATTAAAACATATTTCAGTCCAAAAAAAAAATAGCATAGTTAGAATATGTCATATCAAACAAAGCAAAATCTTCTTATATTAAATATTGTGTTCTGTAACTGAGTCTCAGTTTTATACAACTTCAATCTAATCACATCTACATTATACATTTGATTGCGGTGATATATTCTATACTGTCGTGTTTATACAGAGAGACAACCAAGCTTGTCAAGAAGCTAAATAAACCTGCGTCCAACGTGTCAGACGCTGAAGCTGCTCTATTCATCAGACTGGTTTTAATCCATCTCCATATGATTCCTGCTCTCTCCACCATACATCCAAGTCTCAGCAGCCTTATATATAATGTATCTGAACAGAAAAGAAATGGAGGTGACAGAGTCAGTAGTTACTATGATCAAATATCATAGCTGGAGGCTAACTGGGCATCAGGGCCCACTGACAGACACAATCCAGAGGGAATGAAGGGAAAGAGAGAGGGAGAGAGAGAGAGAGAGAGAGGATGTCTGTAGTATAAGGTAAAGGATGGCTGTGTGTCGGTATAAATCACCATTGCGGAGGCTAATCTCTCAGGGTCTCTGGCAGGATAAATACTTTGCTTATAGATCCAACACGCCTCAGTCTCCGCCACTCATTGGGCACGCTCAGTAGGCACAAGGCCTCCCTGGGCACGGTGCTGGCTTTCCCCCTTAAATCATCCCTCATTCTCATCTTTTTTCACTCCCTCCTTTCAACACTGAGAGGCTGAGAGGCCGGCGACTGGAAGAGGGATGAGAGAGATATCATTCTCATTTCTCTTTATTTCCTCACGCTTCCCCTCACAAAGAAAAAAAAAATCCTCACTCTCAATAAATCTTTTAATCACATATCTAAAAGTAAACTCTTATTTCCCTCCAAATGAGAGGGTAATTTGGACAGACGGGATGAGATAATTCCTCATGCAGTCTCACCTGTCACGGGATTCTTGTTATAAACAAGCCGCAAACATGGAAACGTGGCACAAAATATGCAGATTTCTCTACTGGAATCTAAAAAAAGTAAAACAAGAGAAGTTCTCATTTCTATCTTGCCCGTTGACAGATTCTTTTTACCTGTTTTACAAAAAGAAAATAAAGACTTCACTGAAAAGACTTGTTGAAAGAGATAGGCTACCTTTTGCAGTGTAGCAGTCTTTCAGCTTTCCCCTTTTTTTCTCCCTTAACTTTTCCAGCATACAAGTGGCAACTCTGAAATAAAATTAGCCTCACTCCATTGTCTCTGCAGTGACAAGGAGCATTTTCTCATTTCGAGGACAGTTCATGCTATTGTTCAAAACCTTACATTTGCAACTACCTTGCTCTCCATTTTGTAAATTTTGCACTTGCATGTCCCCTGCTTCACCCCTTTCATCTCCTTGATGGCGAGGTAAAGACACCCCCCCCCACCACCACCACTGCCTCCCTTCCCCTCCCCTCACCCCCTCACTTTCCTCTTACTCTCCTCCCCTCTTCATCCATCCCTTGTTCGCTCTCTTGGTAATCTGGCCCTGTCTGTAACAGTGGAGGTGCTGCCTGATTGAAACAAACGGCCGCTGATTGCTGATCAGCCAGCTGTAAAGCCTGGCAAGGATATGAGCTAATGAAAAAATGGACCTGATTTGAGAGGCACCGAGCGTCGCTCACCCTGCTAGCCCTGCTGTCCCCTGCTGTTACCCTCTATCCCTCTATTCCTCCCTCGTCTTCCTCCCATCACCCCCTCCACCTCACCCTGTCTGCCTATCATTGTAAGCTGTCTTTACTGGCAGAGGGAGAGAGAGATGTAAAGGATGTGTTGGCTGGTTGTTTAAAGAGCTAAAGAGGAATAAGCAGACAGGCAAAGGTGTTACAGTTGTTTTTAAGGTTCTGTTTACATATGTACGGTATATGTGTTCTGTTCCATTGTTTAAGAACCAGATGTCCCCAATGTGATACAAAGACAATAAAATCCTATAGCATGAGGACATGTTGGTCTGATATTTTTACCTGACTGCATGTGTATGCACATCAGTACGTGAAAGTAGAACTTATAATTCATCAATTAGCTTCATCATCCTAATGATATAAAGAAAGTGGTTAAAAAAATAGAAGAATGATCTCATTGCTATAAAGCATCTCATATGGTTTATGCTTTTGCTTTACCATTAAACAAGTCATTTTTTGTAATAAAAGTAGAGAGGGTGCTATAATAGCATACAAAGGGAGATTTGTGCACATAATGGACCACTTAGGCCACAATGAACATCTTGTGTTTGTTTTTGCACATTTTGATAATTTCCCCTCCCCATTTTGATGCATACAAAGGCACAAAGTAGCACACTCTGACCCCCTCATCTTGTAGGGTCAGTGCTAAAGTGGGCAATAATTGCCAGTGGCAACTCATTAGAATTGGTGATTTGGTGAAAGTAAAGTGGAAAAATAAGAGAAAACACACAAATAAATGCATGCACATACACAAGCTGTGCAGGCAGCTACAAATACACCCATGCACAAAAGCAAGCACGCACACACACACAGACACACACACACACATCTACAATGCCAAGACGATAAATTAAAATCTTCATGACCCTGTGTACACAAAAATTAGCCACAGGGCCAACAGACCTGCATTAGAGCAGTGCATAGTAACAGAGAAGATCTCTAATTGGGGGTCATTATTTAAGCCGAGAGAGGGAAAAGGCTGAAGACTCTCATTTTCACCCCTCTTTCTCCTTTTTTATTTGACAGGCGCAGTAAATTAAGAAAGTGGTGATATTTAATACCTTTTAACCTCCCCGAGACAGTTTTCTGATCAATTACTAGAGCAGGCTGTAATTGTTAGCCTGGATAATGATTCCACATGTGAGAGAGCAGCGCTAAGATGAAGCCCTGAGTGTAATTACCTTAAACCCCTCAAGTGTACTGGTGTCTGGAGAGGACATTATGGAAAGAGAGAGTTAGTAAGACAGGCAGAAAGAACCTGTAGAGAGAGGCTGCCATATGAAGTAGAAGATGATGTGAGATCATCTGACAGTGAGGAGCAAACCCTGCTCACATACAGCACCTAAAACATCAGTAGTTTACTGATCACATCAAGTAACATGCTGGCAATCAGCATAGGTTCTTAAATTGAACAAAAAATTGGATAAAGTGGTTATACTTTTCATAATAGTGGTATTATATCAAAATATGCCATGTTAATCTCTGTATTGTTAATGCACTAAATCATTTTCTCTTTTTTTTATAGATACCTAATAGCTTATAAAATAATGTTTTACTACAAAGAGCACTGTGCTTTACTGCCTTGTCTTTAACTGGTAGTTAATTCTTTTTTTGTAAAGTATTATCTGCATATAAAAATATTACCCCAAAACATGAAGTTGGAAGAGTCTTTGATTCAGTCTTCTCCTTTTGCCAATGAGCTACAACAGCCTGTATGTCAACTGAGAGGCAAAACCCGGGGCAAACAAAGTTTGCATAACTTCTTGATGCTGCCTACAGCTGATTGCTCTGAGTGCATGGTAAAACCTGGGGGAGTGTATCAACATTTTTATCAACTCAGATATTCTCTTATTGGACAAAGGTGGCAGGACAGTAAGAGAACAAGATTCAGAGAGGCTAAGTCAGCGTGAAACTATAAAAGTGAGAGGGCCCTTGATTGGTTGTTCTAACACGCAGCTATTTTTGAAGATGAACTTTTAAATCTCAGTGTACTTTGTGTGTTGTGTTAGCATGCTATCATGCTAAGAGTGTCAACATGTTAAGTGTCAGCTGTTAAACATCAGCATATTAGCATTAGCTTTATGGGCATGTTAGCATGCTAGCATTAGCATTCAATTCAAAGCACCACTTTGTCTATGTGCAGCCTTGCAGAGCCGCTAGCAGTAGTCTCTTAGTCTTGTTGGCATCTTTCAGCTCATTGGTTTTCCGGCCTCCAGATTTGGTTCACTCTCAGTGTTGTTTCCAGCAGCATCTGTTCTGTTTGCTAAGTGCCCATCACCAAATGGCAGCAAAACAAAGCTAGTGACTAGCTGATGAACATTGAATTTAGCAGCTTAAGGGAGATATTTCCCTCAAAGGTCAGCAGAGACCAAAATTTGCCAGGTGGTCAGAAACACAACTCAAAAGAATCAAGCTAATTTTGTTCCATGTGCACTCAATCTGTTAATAGGCAAAAGTTCACCATATCAACTTAAGAGGTAAAGATATGTCAGTGTTGTGTTTACAGCTTGTGTCCCCTATACCCGCAAATGGCTATAAAATCAGTTATTGCCGGTTCAATGCATTATTTCCAGTAATTTCCATCTGAAACCCTGACCTCAGTTGAAAAGCTGAACGGTGTTTTCACCGTAATGTTTACAGTTTACAGTTCCTAAGAAATCCGGTTGACTTTTTGGCAGTAAATGAATGAAAGAGATGGAAAAGTTGATAACATTATTAGGCTCTGTAGAAGATGAGCCATCTCTTCTCTGTATGTGTTGCCACATGCTGGCATGTTGGCACATATTTGTATAGGCTGTCTCTGTATATGTACAACTTCTGGGTTATGTTGTTGGAATGACATGCCTCCCATCCTTTTATTGGGAAACCTGTGTGGGTGTTTCCTCCCTTGGCTGTGAATAGTGTATGTAGCCAAACAATTTCAAATCAAATTAGACTCCATGAAATGTTGTGCTTGACCTGACTGTAAACCACCTTTTTATTGTGGAGGAAATGGAGTGAGAGCACTCCCATTTTAAACAGCATGTTTTTACACAACATTGGTCTACCATTGGTTTCTTTCACTGTCAACCAAAGAGGAAATGCAAACATTCACATTGGCAGGAGTTGAAAAAGAGCTTTAATTTGTGGCTGTGGTGGAGTGTATGTCCTCATTGGTCTGCATGTTGAGTGCCTGATGTGTGGACTATATTGCAGTTTTGAATATTGAATTGATTGATATGATAAATAGCAACAGAGATGAGCCAACATGTCTTAATTGAGTGAAAGCAACATTGCTTAACTGAATCTCATACTGCTTCGAATTCCAATGGCACATTTAAAATCCACATAAAGTGAAAGTCCAGTTTTTCTAAAGGTTTGCATAAAGCTGCAGATATCAGTTCAATGTAAATGAACAAGAAGACAGCAAGTTTGAAGCTTTGTTTCGGAACTATATGATCAGCATGTCTGTAATGCAAAATCAGTGAAATGTGTACTCAACAAGGAATGGGTTTTGAACTTTAGCAAAATAGAGGAGTCAAAAGATACATTTTTCTTACTTCATAAAGTACAATAATACAAAAGCATTCACAAATCCTTAATTTGTTACTTTCCACCCTTGAACCGCTCCACTGTTTTGCATAAAATGCAAGATTTATCAGGGGAGGTGGAAAGATGCAAACAAATAGTGAAATTTCAAACAAACAGAATGCTTGATTTCTTCAAATATTGAACAGTTGGTGGTGTTATCTGGCTCGGTGACCCAGCGCTCACAGCAGGCAGAGCGGAGTGGCATGGCCTGACCTCCTGTCTGCAGCAAGGCTGGCTGGAGGCTGAGGAGAGCCGAGAGAGAGAGGGAGAAGGGGAGAAGAGACAGGCAGAAAAGGACGAGGGCAAATAAAATACCAGACGCCTGCACAAGAAACACACACAAAACTAAACTAGCATGAACCCGCTGCCACCCTCCCCTCTCCCCCAACATCAAATATGTTAAGGCCATCTGTTTTTTTACACAAGTAAACAACAATGCACTGTCAATACCAACAGGGCGGCATGAGTACACTTGTTTAATACTGAATGGAAATAAATTACTGTAGTTGTAGAAGTTAAAGGTCTTACATTTTATATTTTTGAATGGAGTGAGTGGTATAGCCTCGTGCTCATGGCAGCATTCTTCAATTTAAATCCGCATTTTTGAAGGGCCACGTTCTCTCATTTTCCCTCCAGTGAATTTTTGGAGTTGATGAAGAGGACAAATATGTTGTGGAAATATTTTCCCATCAGCCTTTCACTTCCTCCACCATCTGTTGTCACCAGAGAGTCAAAAATCTCTGCACAGGAAAACAGCACTGTCTTCCTGTTATGTGCTGTAAAGCAATCTCTCTCTGCTGTAAAGAAATAGAGATGGCAAATGGTGTGCATCTACCTATGTTGTTATAAGAGTTGACACCGTGTATACATAAATGGCTTATTATATGTGCCAACCTGTTCCTCAGTGGAGATAATAACATACATTATTAGCGGCACAAGTGAAGAATTTTACGTCCAGCGGCACAGCAGCACAGCAGCAGTGCAGCTTCAGTCCTCTCTCACTGTCTGTTCAGGAAGCTTTCAGGGCTGCTGTGCTGTCACCCTCATTTGGCAACACTCCCTGCCCACTACACAATCAGTGTGGTCATATATATGAAAGGGAAGAAAAAACACTACACATAACCTAAAAAGATACTGTTGGTCGCAATTACACACACAAATTGAAGATCAAATTCAAGCTGTAATGTGGTCTGTGTAGACAGTTGTATATCAAAATAAAGGTGTATCCGTTTGTATCTGAGATGGGTGACTATTTACTTGGCCTATTTACTTACTTAAAGGTACCATGTAGAGTTTTTGACCTTTAATAGCATGTGATGCAATTTTTTTATTAGTGGGTCCCCTTTTTATTTGTATTGTACACACCTGACATAGGTTTGAAGGGGCTGTTTTCTTTGCCACTGACTGTGGTTTCTTGCTAGAAGGGGGGGGGGTGGTGATTGCTGCTTGACAAGAGCTTCAGGCATCATTGTCTTTATAATACAAGAGCTTATAATATGACCCCTACATCTTCAGGGCAGAATAGAGGCTACAGTCACTATCGGAAAGTGATGAGACCAGCCGGGCCTAGCTGGTTAGCATGCTAACTTCAGTAGAAGAAAAGACGGAAGGAAGGAAATACATTCAACATTTCAAGTTCACAAATTTTCAACAATTCAAAAATGGAAGCAGATAAGATGGGATGCACACAATGAGTCTGATCCTGAAATCCTGAATATAAACTTAATTTTTGTATTTTTACAAGAAAACTTCTCTGGCCACCTTCAACTTAAAAACTGATAATGGAAGGAAGGATGGATGGATGGATTACATCAAACCGAATTGTTTATGACATGTAAAGGTATGTAGTCACCACCATGTAGGCCAAATTTACTTTATGCACATTATACATCACACATATTAGACTACTTGCAGTTTTAATATAACCTTTAACTGCATGATATTTTCTTCTCTGCTTCTGTTTTTGAATTGTTGAACATTTGTGAAGTTGAAATGTATTATTATTAATACCTTTTTGTTTTTGTTCAAATTGCTTTTGCCAAATGTTTCATTAATAAATCATAACACTTAAACTGAAGTAAAATGTTATTGAGTCCAGCATAATAGACACAAAGAGGCACTGAAAAGTTTTTCTTAGGCATAATTACCAGTCATCAGAAAAATCCATTACATTTAACATCAAATGCCCCATAAAACATTAAACTGAGGGTATTTGAAGCATTGTGCTCTTTATATCATACCCTGAGTTTTGCCTTTCTCTTGTAATGTGCTGCTAATACCTTAGGAGCACAATCCAAAGTGGTCAAAAAGGCAAAAAATAGAAACAGACAACAATTCACAGCCTCAGCTGCTGAAAAGTCAAGTGACATGGTGGAACAAGTCAGTGAAGTGATGCTTCACATTTAGTAGAGTTGAAGTCCCTTGACTCTCCAGCCTTTATAATAGAAACAGACGAGGATGATTTACCTTCACAGCCACTGAAATGATCCACACAGCAGATGTTTTACACTTTCTGACCATTTATTTGTGGAGTGGGAAAAGGAGGGGGGCTTGGGAGGGGTATAATTAGGATTTATGGAGTGAATCTGCAGAGTTGCAAAGGCGACTGATGATCCCTCCTGTAAGAAGTGTCTTTGTCTGCTAGGTGAGGGATAACGGACGGCGCCATGTTGACAAGGGCAAGGACAAGAAGCGAGATGTTTTAGCGTTGCCCCTCATCCGCTTAGAACAGATGAACACACAGATATGCGCCTATGCACTGCATACCAAACACACACGCATACATACACACTAAACATAAACACGTCCATCTATTTAAGACAAGGAGGCACTGGTGTTTGGCTATATGCACAATTATACACACCTGCAGATTGACACATGCACATACACCACACAGAGATGCATACGCCTACACGTGTTCTAGACAAGCACCCATTTAAAGGGTAAATATTTGTACACTTAGAAATATGCATAAAAATACATACAAATACAAATACAAATACAACCACATGATGGATATGATATGCATGTTTGTTGTTTTTTTCTTTTTTAAAAAACTCTTTTACAGCATGCACTATGCCCATGCTGGTAAATATCCAAGAATAACTATGTGCCCACAAACACACACACACACACACACACACCCTAACTTCAGTGTATGGTCAGATGTGCTCTGGCACAGCTTGTATCTCTTGAGGTTGTGGCAGCACCAGATCACCCACAGTCCAGCACAAGCACTCAGCATTTGACTAAAGAGGAAGTCCTTCTTATGTAAATGTGCTACTTTTGTTCAAGTATTTTATTTCATGGCCAAGTTTCATGGCATCACATGAGTGTGGCTCCAAAGTACCTCTGCTAAATTCGCCTAATGGGGAGTGAACCAGATGACTCACATTTGTATTTCTGTTTCTCTCTCTGAGCCTCTGGCCTGTAGCCTGAAGCTTGCCAGCGGTCATTAAATTGGTTATTTACAGTAAACAGCGCTATAATCCTGTCACAACCTCTCCCTTATCCTTCCACAAAGCATTAGCCAATGTTTGGTGGCGAGAGGAGCGACTGTTAAATGGGTATTGAAGTGACGTTATCTGGATTTCTTTCTAGCTGTTTTCTTTTTTTTTTCTCATTCGATAGATGTGGAGCAGGGTTTGTTTGTCTAAATGTTAGCACTTTGGAAGAGCTCCACAGCTGTGGGTGCCTAGATCACATTGGAGGTTCCATTGCGCACACACACGGACACACACACACACACACACACACACACACACACACACACACACACACACACACAGACAGACACATACACACACTGCTCACTCACACTCTGACAGGCAGCCATGTTGGGCTGGCAGCTCAACAACACAAAGCTTTTATCTGTCAGTGGTCAAGCCTGACTGAACCCCCGCTACATTATAGGCACTCTCACACACATACACACACACACACACACACACACACACAGACTCACACACATACACACTGACTCTCCCTCTCTCAAACACACGCACTTTGAAAAAGTGCCATTTCTATTTTTTTTTCTCTTTAAAACCTGGCTCAAATCTGCTCTTTTCCGGAAATTAGCCATCTGTGCTGCCCGTGAGTGACAGAATGTTCATATCAATCCTTCCAGGAGATGATGAGCACCCCGTCTGCACAGACAACACCCACACACACCCACAACAACATATACACACACACACACACACACATGGCCACATTTCCCGGAGCAAGTCATTTGTGAATTTGTTTCTACTATGGATAATGGCATGAAGTGAACCTTCCCTTTGAAACAGATTAATTTGGTACTGATTCCCATGGCCACTCATACAAATACAGTACTTTCACACACATATGACCACATGCCACACAAGACAGGGTGTATGTGGGAGAGAAACAGAGAGCAGACAAACACACAAACACACTTCCAAGATTCCTGCAGGACAAAGATGGCTGGTGGTTAATGAATCTTAGTTAACACCATTAGATTGAAAGATGAGCGCTGTCCGAAAGCGCCTTCCTGTGTATGTTTTTTTTTTTTTTTCTCCTGTCTCTCTTTCTTCTTCCTCTCTGCATCTATTTTTTACGCTTGAATTTCGACGAATGGCTTTCATCAGCAAAGCGCATCTCATTAGTGGCGATGATGCGCCGTATGTTGATCATCATCATCTGTGAGTGGACTGATGAGCGATGAATGTCAGCCATAATGGAGGCGACAACGCTGCGTCCCGTAAACCCACCGCGACACACTCACGCTAATTACTCCATATAGCGCCGTTACCGGCAGCAAAACGGCTGCAGCGGCACCAGTAGGAGCAGAAGTGGAAATGACAATCATAATGAACCATATCAGGTGCATCAGTTCACTAAATGCAAGCTGCGACTGGAATAAAAAAAAAAACAGCAATAGGACTGAATGTTCTGGTGACAACGTGGAGAAACAGGATCACTGATGACAAGTAGATGTTGTGGGTTGGTCAATAACAGAAGTACTATACTATTGGAATGTAAATAAATATATTTATTCAAGTACAGCATTTGTACTACCAGAGTGCTTCCACTTTGTACTGTACTCTCTACTTCACTATGTTTTTGAAAGTTATACTTTTTTGCTGATCAATATTTTACATACAAAACACACAATCAAAATATAACACAATGTTAAGAAGAAACAACCTACCAGTCTAAAATGTAGTTTAAATTAGGTCCATGCTTGACCAACTACAACAGTGAAATGCTGCTTCCTTATTAATGCATCAGTAGGCCTAATAATAATGACAATATAGCAACCAGTAGGGCTATTTGTCTGTATAAAAAACACTTTTGGTGTATTAAGTACAGTTTGCTGATAATACTTCTGTAGCCTGCTTTTACTTTTAATGCAATTCTGGTGGAGTCTTTTTGAACTGTTATTGCTACTTTGTAAGTTTTCCCAGCTGCCAAACGTGGTTTCTTGCCAGGAGTGGATGGTGGTGATTGTCGCCTGACAAGAGCTGCAGCCATCGTCGCGTTTACAACACAAGAGGTTATAATGCGCCCTCTGAGCAACGATTTGAAGCCACAGTGAGACGCTATTGGAAGGTGAGCTAGCTGGTTAGCGTGCTAACTTCAGTAGAAGAAAAGAAGTGTGAACAGAGAGTTAAAGAGTTAACAATGGTGTTTCTTTTCATGGCCTGGTGACTGCTTTTGGTGAGCAAAGGAATGGAACTTTGATGCTGAACTCACAACGTTTCTTCTAGACTGGTACGTACACAGCTGTTAATGCTAACGTTAGCTATGTAGCATTAGCAAAACGTACAGTTAGCTCCTTTAAGAAGAAGATCTAAGCACCTCTTTCACAACTTATTTGTGTCACATTGATTGGCTCAAAAATTTATATCTGACAATTTTTTAGTGAGAGCTAAAAGAGTTACTACAAAAATATCAAATCAGCATCTACAACAATACCGCACCTTCTTGGTAAAGCAAGCCTTTGATGGACAACACACAAACTGGTGTACACAAGATGCACACAAACAAGCGCAAAACTTTGATATTGTGACAGTATATCACAGTAGAAATTCACTTTAAACTATCTTAGAAGCTGTTTTGAACATTTTCAGAAATACATTAATGTCAAAAATGATCCAGGAAGCACATAATGATTGCTCATCCCACAACTCTTACAGGTTTACAGTGTTGGTTTTAGCTGGGTTGATTGACACCTACTGTCTGTACAGTATGTTAGAAGCAGTTTACAAATATTTACAGTCAGATCATGCCTCCACCATGCATTGCAGGTGTTTCTTTTCACAGGTGACAGAAGGATGCCGAGATGGCAGTATTTTTTTTTTTTTTTTTTTCTTATTTTGAGGGCGTTTGTTTGTGATATCGCACCTCATGCTAACTTGCAAATTATTGAGAGCCATGGTAACAATAGCAGACGACTCTTTTGTCCTCTCACCACTGCGGCTGCTGATGCTGTGATTCTCCTGAAATCCACTTTGGCTGCGACACAAATGAGACAGAGAGAGAAAACACCGTCTGGAAAACACCCTCAAGGCTCCAGCCCTTGAACCAGTGGTCAGTCTGGAAGCTGTGGGAGATTTTGGCCAAAACAACTGTTATTGTTCAGCAAGTTCAAAGTGCGTTCCAGAGCAAGCACAAATTCCAGTATTCAGTCTCACGTGAGCATGTCATGATAGAAATACTGCTTTTGGTTACTTTTGTGTTTTGGTGGTCTATTAATTTGAGAAAGTATCAAAAATAGGAAATGCAAATGTCTTTCATTTTGATTGTCTGTAATCTACAGACTAAACTTTTTTTGTTAAATTCATAATTTCTTTTAATATATCTAAAAAGTTCTTCTAAAATCAAAGCAAACTGTCCATGTCATTGTGTTACTTCCACATGTGTACTCTCCACTGTTTTTTTTTTGGTTTTTTTTGTTTCTTTTTTTTTTTGTCCAATCCAAAGTCTCCAACTTCTGTGAGAGAGTGTTGGAAAGAAAGCAAGAGAGTGTACCTCCGCTCCAGTTTGGAGAGATTTATGAGCGGACCAAACCAAAGAGTGTAAGAGTGTATACTCAGAGAGAGTTTGGGAGGAGAGATTTACGATCAGCCGTTTGGGTCATAATTCAAAGTTCACGTTCACATATATCACATTTTGAATCACATAGATTATGAGAGGGAACAGATTTATCATACACACAGGTAGCACATGTGCAGGCTCCAAAAAGGCAGAGAAAAGCAAAAACAACACACGCTCACAAACTCATACACCAGATGGTTTTTCATTTTAAGGCAATGTGATCCCTACACACAGTAAACCTGGTAATATGATGACTATACATTAGGTATGCTGATTGCTTTAATCTATAATATGCTGTAGCCATCAGGTTTTTTCTAAAAGTAAAAGCACAGATTATTTAATTATTTATCAAAGCATTTTTTCTTGTAATGGTAATTTTGAATAATCTCATAGCATGCCCATCAGTCATCCTTTTGTGACATATACCTATAGTTTTTGATTGCAGTAAAATATTTGCTTACGATGTATTTGTTTAAAAAGAAAAAAAAGGCCTCATCCATGTCTCATGCAGCCCAGTGCAAGCTCTTTTAAAAGTCTATCTTGATGTAAACTTTACTTTTCTGCTTCCTATGATTTACTGTTTGGAGTGTGTTAAATGTTTCATGTGCCACAGAGGCCAGAGACCTGCTGAAACCTATTCAGCTCTGAACACACAAGCCTATCTATTTCTGTTCCTGTTTGTTAAATATTAACCACACATTCCCACTGTCTCATCCACTGTGTATAGGTGTGTGTGTGTGTGTGTGTGTGTGTGTGTGTGTGTGTGTGTGTGTGTGTGTGTATGTTTGGGAGATAGAAAGAGCTTTGTGTTTGACCTTTCTATTTGTGTCCATGAGTGTATGCTCGTATATGTGCATCAAGTGTTTGTGGGTGTGGAAAAGTGTAGTTAGTGTTAGTGTGATGATGAGGAATTCCGTTTCCGTGGCTAAAACCTCACTATAAAAACGTCTGTCTGTAACTGCACTGTTATCAACTGCTGCAGTCAGTCACTTCTACTGAGTTCTGATGCAGGTAACTCACTGCAATTCTACTGGACATAGGAAACCACAGAGTCAGGGAAATGTGACAAATTTGTTGACAACAGAATTTTACAGATTCTGTGCTTTACAGACATTACATCAGATTTCTTTTTTTTAATTTATTGCATTGGACTATCTTCTGCTTAAGGCCCTCCTCCGCTTAGAAATGCGATCTGCATAGATTCTGGTCTCTTACATAATGGAGAAGGAGTGGATTGAACTTTTTTGTAATTTCAAGATGAATATTTTTATTTGAATATTTTTATAGTTTTAAAACATGTCTGAGAGAATCTTTAAAGACGTACTACAGTGGTTTAGTATTTTGGTAAGGTACATGTACTTCCATAAAGTTAGAGTTTTAAGCTTGCTGGATGCAATAAACAATCTCAAACCCAGGCCAAGTTAACCCAGATGACATCACAGGGGTTATTTTTTTTAAAGCTTCCTTCAGAACCACAAAAGACTTGGAACAACTGTTGGTTTAGTAGTACTTCTCTGGCGTAAACTGAACTTGAAAAAGTTTAAAGTGATGGGACATCAGTAGAACTACACTGCAGGAATGTTCTAGATACAATGTAAGTATTTAGGCAGAACGCTCCAGTCCAACAAATAAAAGTGATAATATTAAAGGTCTTTTTCGCGTGGTTATTTTTCATCATGCATAATTCAGACCTGATGCCATTCACTCAGTATAACCCTGATGATAAGATCCAAGGCTACACACACATTACTACACAAAGCTCTCCAGTGTAAAATACTTCAGTTTTGTTGTGTGTGCCTGATTCAGGTAGAGGAAAACAGCGAGAATCCCCATTTTGATGATGCAACGTTACTTTTTGTCTGAACCCTCTCGCTGGCCTGTGTGAGACAATTAATGAGAGTGTTTTGTTTTCTGGAGGCTCAGTTCTTGTAAAAGTCAGTGTGATGAAGCTCTTGTTTTTTATCTTGACCTTGTTGGAGCCTCCATCACCCTTCCAAATTAATATTCAAAAGCCCTTAATTAAAAACCCGCCACCCCGTCCTCCTCTGGAGCAGGATAAACAAATCTGGGGCTGTGTTTGTTCCCTTCTGGCCCATCCTATACTCTATTTTAATGATTTCACTTCAACCTCCGAAAAAAAAATGCAAGATGGCACGATGCAGCAGAATGTGACATAAAAAGATGAAGACAAGACATAGCTGCGGGTGAGTGAGGAGAGAACTGGTGGTGGAGGGAGGTGAGGGGAGGGGGTGTGTGTAGGGGGGTGGACTGTATCTCACAGTTGTGGTTAATTACAAAAAGCATTAATGTTTTATTAACCCCTTATCAGTAATTAATCATGGGTCTTTGATGTAAAGTTCAGCTTACAAAAGCACAAGGAAAGAATTCTCTCATCCATATTAGCCCATTAAACTGGCTGGTATGGACCAGTCTTGCTAACTGCAGAGTGCAGGACAGCCTCTGCAGGCATTAAAGCATTTGTTTTGACAGCACTGTTTGTTTTCTACTCCCAGAAGCCATTGCAGTGCACCTCCAACTCCCACTAGTCTCTCACCAAAAGAGCCAGTTTGCATTTCAAATATGATGGAGCTATTGCATATTGTGCACAAAATTCTACCTTTCCCCCAATGTTTCCCTGCATTCCTGTATGTAATATTTTCTACCTGACTTACAGACAAAATTAGACACATTTCTAATGCAACGCAGAATCATATAGAATCTGTCTTAACATAATGGCTTGCCGTGTGTATGTTGGTGTTCCACAATATAGGACTGCTAATTCAAATCCCACAGGAACATCTGAACCAGCAGAGTGGTCAGGCAGTGAAACAACACCAACGTGGCTGGAAAAGTTTGTTTTAAAGATGTGGACCTCATTAACAGATGCAGAAGAAACTATCAGTAGTATAAGAACATATGATAAATACAATATGGAAAAAATGTGTTGGTTAAATATTTCAGGGTTCAACTGTTCAGTTAAACTGGATATGATTGATATTTTCAGGCGCTGATGACTTAAACATGACATATTATTCCTGATTCATGCCTGCAAAAAAAGTAGAAGTGACCAAATATATTACTGGAAAATATTTGTCACCTTTTTTTTTTTTTTTTTACATTTTACACCTAATTTAGACAATTATTTGAAGTATTCTTTGAGCTAGGAAATATATTATTCAGATCCCATAAGATCCAACTAATATAAGTCTTAAAGGTACAAAAAAAATATCAGTGACATGATAATATAATAAAAACAATACACTGAAAAATGCAGTAAACTTGAAATAAATTTTATTATTGATGTAAGCCTGCAAAACTATTGAAGCATTTAAATGAGTACATCTTTTTTTTTTTTTATTTCTTTATGCTTCACATCTATTTTACTCTGGTTCTATAAGCTGTCCCGAGTCCTGGATTTGTTGAGACCCACTGAGAGGAATATGACCGAAGCCTTTCACCTTTCACTTCACCCCTTCTGCCTCTCTCAGGGTGCTGTCTGGGGTGATCCAGAGGTCAGGGGGTGAAAGAGAGGCCAGCTGGACTATGAGAAGGGTGATCATGAGGTCAGTAGACCCTATGAAGACTTGTGTGTGTACACGCACGTGCCTGTTTGTGTGTGTGTGTGCGTGTGTGTGCGTGTGAGTGATATTTCGGGGTGAGAGTCAGGTCAGGTTCCCTCTGTACACTCAGGTTGGGGTGTGCTGTCGGGGTCAAGCTGTGGTCACCGTGACTCACTTTAAGGAACCTCTTTCGCTGGATGGTGCGTTTGTCACCAGTGTAAACATGAGCATAGACAAGTACAGAAAACACACAACAGGATCCTCCTCACCTGAGTTAAACAGTTAGCGGTTGATTGATTGGCAGCCACATTATTAGCACATAGAGACTGAACTCAACGTCATCTCCTCCACTCCATTCACACACACCAAAGCTAAAACACGAGCATACACACACACACACACCACACACACATGACTTTTCTCGCATCCAGGCATGTTTTCTGCTCTGCAAAAGTACGACAAGACACTGGAGGCCATGTTACCATTGCTGATGCTTTTGTTGTTATTGTTCCTGCCCGTGTTGATTAAATTAGGAAATCCTTTAAGTCGGCAGAAAAGAGGGGAGCGTTGTTTTATTATTAAAGAGGAAAGAGACAGCCCGGCAAACGTTGCGCCGGTTAATGAGAAGTACAGCAGAGTGCTTCAGGACTTGGAGATTTCAATAACATGGCAGAGCACCCCCCCTCCCCCCCTGCACCCCCCTGTGAGGATGATAATGCAACAGCCCCCCCTCCGTCTGGTTGCTCCCTCCTTGTTTTCCTAGCTGGCAGAGCAGACTGTAGGTGCTGTCTGAGAGACAAATGTAGTTCAACAGCCTTTAGGTTTTCTTGTTGCCCCCCCCCCACCCCTTTTTATTTTTATTTTTATTTTTATTATTTTTTATAGGTTACACCGAGGCTGTGAAGATCAACGCTCGAACAATATGAGTTTTAGAAAACAGATACAAATACTGTTATTCTAAAAGCAGTATTTGTATATTTAAAGTGATGTCTTAAATTCTTGATGATTTAAATCTTTTGTATTCACACGGATTTGTTGTTGTACACAGATTTTTAATTTTGAAAGAATATGACAATTACTTTGTCCGCTGAACCTAACAAATATACTCTCAACACCTCTGGGTTAAGAACTCCTCACAAAAGAAAATGTTGCCTGGCAGACCATGTCTCTGCTTTTCTTTACCTTACCCTTTACCTATCTGTCAAAATAAAAATATAATCTGAATAATTTGTTCTTTGTATTTAACCCATTTAATAATAAAACACATTCACTCATCTTTATACTGAAGTGATCAAAATGTTGCATCCGAGCTCCTTATAGCCAGACGATGTGTTTTCCACTCAACAAAGAATACATTTTCAAGTAAAGTACTTTGCTCCTTTTTTTTTTCAGCCTGGACTTTAGATCACTATGACCTGACCTATCTAATTCTTAAAACCATCCTTTGAGTATATACATCAGCTTTTCAGCTTCTGTGGTTTTTGCTCACAAGAGACAGATTTGCTGAAGGATGGAGTAGAATACAAGTGCCAGGAAGAAATCCAACAAGAAATACCATTTGAAGAAGAATGGGCATCTCATCTTTTTCGCTTTCCACTGTCACACAGATTGCAGCGTAGGTGGGTGCCATCTTTCAGGGCAAGGTCGCATACAGTATAGTGCGTGTTCGGTACATGTGTGGATGTATGGGAGTGTTTTCGCTTCATCTTGTTAGTTAGAATGGGCATGAGTGTGTTTCATTGTGTGTGTAATTGCCAGAGTGTGTGCGACTGCATCTGTTGTTTAGAGGGTCGTGTCAGATTGTGGCTTCACCAGACATACTGCAACTGCATTCCCTCCTACACGACTGCTGTTTTCTCATCAAGCCTTGTGTGTGTGTGAAAGACAGCACATAATGTTTACATGCACACACTCTGAGTCTTTGACCAGGCAGGGCAGTAAACAGACAGCAATCATAAAAACATGCTGTTGATCCCTCATTGTGTTTAATCAGTGGAAGCCAGCAATGGAAACTGAACATATATCATTATAGCTGTCTGTTAAAGGTGGTATTGCAACATTGCCTTCGTTCATATTGCCTTTTATTATTACAACTTGTAGTTCTACTGAATGTTGACTGCATTTGCATTTCTAAAAGCATCATTTTATAGCTTCAAAAGAATATAGGTTTATATAAAATACTTTCAGAGTAGCCATGTTGAAGGTGCCAGTGTTACATTTCTAAACTTTGGTCTGGTTACTTGACATGAATTTCTGTGCTCTTAAAGCCAGATATATCTGACTGTGTTTTAACTGTGCTAACTATCACAGTGGTGTTGGTAACACAACACAGCTAACTGTGTGTGGATCATGATGGCTACTTAGCCTGGTAAAGACAAACAAGTTGATCAGATGAACAGTGCTGGCTCTTGTCAAGTGTTTTAGTAGAGAGCCCAAGGCTTTTAAGAGATAGTCTGAAAATTTGAGAAATGACATTCACTTTGTGGCTAAGAGATGAGAAGATGGATATCAATCTCATGTCCCAAGGTAAATATGAACCTTGCTATAAAGTCACATGTTGTTTTCACACTTTTGTTTTTGTCGGTCAAGGAAACAAGATATAAGATGTTAATGAGTAAGCTGCATAGGTGCTGTTAGCCAGATTTTGTTGCACATGGAGAGAACCAGGTAAGGTAAGATAAGCTAACCAGCTCCAGCTACATAATGAGGGTGCTACCAATCACACTGCTCCTTTATTGAATCTGGACTACCTTGAGCTAATCTTAACCCCAAGCAGCTCTGGCTGAAAGGAGCAGCTATGGCTAAAATACTCAAGACAAAAAGGGCTAATGTTTCCCTTTTACTTTCTCTTAACACTCTGCTTCCTCATTCCTCAGCAAGGTTATCAGTGAGACACAGTGCCAAAGGTCAGACAGGAGTCCTCTCTGTGACCCCCTGACCCTGCCATGACCCACTGACCTCAGATTCATCAGGGCAGTGTTACCGCTGAGTTCACAGGGGTCATCTACTGTTCAAAGACACAGAGAGCCCCCCAGCAGCCATGTACACCCTCACATCATTATTCCTAGAAGGGCTGTCCTGCTGCCTTAGAAGCCAGACCCAGTCTTCACAGAAAAGAATAAGAAACCACACGATAGAAGTCAAGGAAAACATGTCACTGCAATTGTCTCCATGCCAGCATTTATACCATTCTGCAATGCTGAAATGTTGACTTCTCATGATGAATTATCCCTTTCTGCACCACTGCTTTGGAGTTTATGTGTTTTTCTTGTGGGTTCAGCTAGCAATATAATATGCCATTAACATAGAATAGATAAATGTCACACGCTGACAGTGATACAAATATTTGGCGCTTCCCTGGTGTTTCAGGCTGACAAATTTACAGAGGCCACCCCTTGACCTTTTGACCGTGCCGGGCCTTATGGGTAATGATGATACTGATGGCCTGACAGCCAACTTACCCAGTGGCCATCTGGAGCAGCTGTCATGGTGGCTGATTGAGAAGGAGACCCACCACTGGCCATGCATTGATTTTTTTAGTGGGAGCCCACCCCTCCTCTCAGGCTCCCTCTAGTCAGATCCTTTAGCATCATGCTCACCCTGAACTTTGACTTGAGTGAGAGAGTGAGAGAGAGAGTGGAGCTGGAGGTCACTGTCAATGCCCCATCTCGCCCATCTCCACTACCAGCATGCATTTTATTCTCCTAACAGACATAGACACTTAAACACCTACTTACATCCCATTTCAACACCCATATATGAGCTGGATCCAGTATATAACAATAAACACTCAATTTCTTTCTTTCTTTCTTTCTTTCTTTCTTTCTTTCTTTCTTTCTTTCTTTCTTTCTTTCTTTCTTTCTGTATGATGAGTGCTATTTTCCTTTTGATGCTTTGAGAAGTTTTCTGACTGTATTTTCACACAAGGATCTGAATCTTCAACCACTGGCTGTTACACAAAATACTATTCATTTGCAATTTTTTGAAAATGATCAAAGCAACCGTGGATGTCTGTAATATTGCATGTGTTTTTATTTGAAGTTCAAACCATTAAATGAAGCCAACACAAAAGGCAAAACTGCACTTCCTCGAATGACCACATGAGACTGGTTCCAAAAGCGAGTCAATACCCATAGACTCCCATGTTAAAATAAACGTAACAGCAGATAACATGTTTACAGGTACAAAAACCATTTTGCTCTCTGTAGCTAGTTTCCTCCTTTGTGGCAAGTTGTAAGACTTAAAGTTCTGCATAATTGAGGGCATGCCACTTTGAGTGACAGGTGGGTAGGTGTATGTTTGCCACAAACCAACCATAGTCTCTGCTAAACACATGCCCCACCTCTTTGCCCATTTTTAGATTAGCCAGGAATTAGGCAGAGTCAGGTACTGCCAAGATGGCAACGGCAGCCACAGCCCACTGTGAGCTTCAAAACCTTCAGTAACCTATGGGTGACCATACGGCGGCTACTGTACATCCATCTTTATATACAGTCTATGGTTCAAACTAATAAGGATGTATGTAGATATGTGAAACAGCAGCAAGAAGAGTACTTATATAACTGCAATGTCCCCAGTTTGATTCTACCTGGGGACTTTTGTTACATGTCATATCAGTCGTATCAACTGTCCAATAAAGGCTAAAATGCCAACTATAAATTAGTACTTCTGCTTTAATGTGTGTCTTCATTCTCTTTCCACCCCTGACCCAGAACACACACACATACACAACCAGACAAAAGCATTAGTCTGACCCCCAGCTCTGACTTCTTAGCCTGCCCTGCTGCTACAGGAACTGGCTGTTATGTAAGCAGAGTGATAGTGATCTGCTGCTTTGACTGAATGTTGAATGTGTAGAGGAGCAGAGCAGGTTGTAACCATGTCCACCTTTTCCTACAATACACCCCCTCCACACACACACACACACACACACACACACACACACACACCTCCAAAAAAAAAAAACCCACACCCCTTAAACAGACACCTACACATACCACAGCAGCCGTATAGTGATCCGTATAATCCGACAGGCTTGGGGAGTGAGTGATAGCTATTGTTGTGTTGGAAAGCTTTTGTCACCTGACAAAGAGCTCTGGCTTTGGCCCTCATCCCTCTGCATCATCCTCTTCCTCATCCTCTCTCTCACGAGGATATGGAGGGGCCTCAGCGCCCCATCATGATGACTGATGGTGTCTCAGGGATGGGTGAGGAAGAGGAAGAGGAGCCTGGTGGAAGGGGAGGGTGGGGTTGATGGTACACTCAAAGGCTATCTTTGTCACGGGCAAACATACATGACTGTTTATGGCAGTGAGATGGTAAAAATACTTTAAATACCGTTTATTCAATGTCAAAAAACAAGACACAAAAACCATTAAATCTCCATTGAGAATTACCAGCTGTCTTGATTAACACACTGAATAAGGTATCGACATCATAGAGGAGGCTCTAACCAGCCACCGGCACGTTTTCTGCTGCTCTGACACTTTTATTTTTGCTCATTTCACTTGTTTATTGTCATGATAATGAAGTCACAGTGTTGGTGTCATCAGGAGAAATCTAGCATTTTGGCCTGTTTCCACTGCTAATGTATGCAAGAGCTACTTTTCCTCTCTCATCACTGTCAGCGAGCCGTTTGCCACCAAAATGGCTCCTAATTGAGCGAACTGGAAACAGCAAGCCAAGAATTGAGCTGTTAATATATGAGATTCGGTATACGTGCTGCAGAGTTTTAAATTTAGCTGTGAAATATGCTCCTCAATATGTTTCTGTGATCACCAAATCATTGCATGTGATAAAATGGGTTTTGTGGTTTTTGTGACAGTGAGGATTTCAATGTAATGCGTGGGAGTGACTGAGCACTACTGACAGGCTTGAAGCATTATAAATGTTGGGACAATACAAACTGAATGCCTGAGATTTCTGTGTTTTTTCTTTTTTTTTTTTTTTCTTTAAGGCAAAGACACATTTTTCCTCCTTTCCTTTCTTCTTTTTCGCTCCTTCTCTTGTATTCATGCCATTTATCTCAATGGCCTCTCAGTGCTCTGTGGGAATAGCAGCAGCACTTGCGCCATGTGTGAGACAAAGAGAAAGGTCTGTTTCAACACCATCAATCCCACAATCCCACACAGTGATGAGCGAGAGATAGTCACCATCTGTGGATGTGTTTCTCATCACTTTGCCTAAAAGTAAAACTGTACCAAATAAAAGTTAAAGTGTGAACGCCTCAGTGTGGCGTTTGTCTAGGTGTTTTGGAGATACCTCCCACTATAGTCTATATCTCCTTATTTTTAAATAGCGTGGCATTTGCAGTAGCCGTCCACATGCGACACTGTGTTTAGTAATTTCGCGTGTTAAAAATACAAAGACATTTTCTTCCTCCGTGCGTCCATGTCACTCTGCCTCTGCTGTTGCTGTCTGTTTTGCCTTCTTTCCCTCTATTTCTCCCTTCTCTCATTCCCTGTCCCTGGCTGCAGCGCAGCAGCCATTAGCTTTACAAATCCAGCCTTTGATCTCTGATTTGGGCGGGTGCCTGGGAGAGGAGGGGTACTGGCTGCATGTGTGAGTGTGTGTCTGTGCGCGTGCATGTGTGTGTGCGTCTAGCTGTCTATGTAGGCCATTTGAGGGCTAGCTGGCACTGCAGAGGAGGAGGGTTCACGACCGGTCCACTTCTGCCGAGGTATTACAGAGGGAGTCGATTTCCAGGGAAAAGGCCATGATGATAATGCTGCTTCATTTGCATTTGTACTGAGCGAATAAGCTGCCTAATGGTTTAAATATAACTCACTTACTGCTCACTCCAAACTCCAGTTCTCTTCCCTGTACCGCTGTTTCTCCAACACCCCACCCCCCCATGCTACCTTTCCTCCCACCTTCACTTATCTCACCCTTCAGAGCCTTTCGTCCTGTCTTATCCTCGCCTCATCTCTTCGGAGAATATCTCCTTTCCACGGCCATGTGCCCAGATATTACATTATTGAACAGAAATCACTTTTAGCTCTTTGGCAACGGTTAGGGGCTCCAAATCGGTCCTAGACCACTGTTATCATACATACTAAGTGTTTCTGTCAAGGCTCATTATTTGGATTTTTGAATGCCCCTTTTTTTTTAACAATATTGAACATTTTATGGCAAAAACTTACATTTGATTCCAGCAGGAATGTACTGTTGTCAAGGTATGCTAATACTTAAAAAAAATCATCATCCTCATCATAATTTCAGTTCTGAGTGGAATCTGATGAAATATTTCACTCTAGTCATATAAAATGCTTTTCAAAGAATAAATCAGTCAATCAAAATCAATCCAACAGTATCATACCCATCAAATCAGAGATGCATTCTCTGATTTTTGAGATTTGGTTTAATGAGTCTGGGCTCTGACAGACCAGATTACAGCTGTGCTCCCTTTACTCTCATCTCTCCTCATCCATCTGTCCACTTGTCTATCCATCTGTCCATCTACCTGGCCTTTTCTTCTCCTGCTCTCCCCCTCTCCTGAGAGGTAATGAATGGCTTCCCTCACTGCGGCGAATTCACCTGTTTCTGCTTCAGCCTTCCTCCGCCGCATTAAGTGGGGATTTATGGAGGCGGCTTCCCATTGAACAAAACCATTTGTCTTCCAGTTTGGTTTAACAGCGCTCTTTATTCCCCGCAGATTTAAGGATAGGAGGCTGGGGGTGGGTGGAGGGGCCAACACCATTAAGGGCTACGGCCCTCCCAATTTCTCTCACACTTACATTGAGAAGGCAAACAGCCCTGAGCGTTCTGCTCCTAAAGAGACCTCTGTGAATAGATAGATGCCTGATGGATCAAGTGGAGAGCTATAACACATGCAGGAGGACTGTCCCATTTCTGGCTCTTTTACATGGTAGGAGCTGCTGGATTTCAAATGGGACTTAAAGTCAAAGCGGTTTTATTCCTCACCTAAGAATAGAAATGTATAAGTGAAATCAGAGGCAGCTCTGATACACGGGGGATATGCCAGATGTAACAGCAGGCCACAGAGACATTTGTCCCTGATAGTGAATCTATTACTGAATCCTTTATTGAAATTAAGCCAACATGCTGGAGACCCTCTAATATCATAACCTATAAAACTGTGATATTTTATAATTATTCTGTGGCAGTGTATTTGGTTGAATCTTTTAACTGCCAATGACTGTGTCATATGTAGCTGCATTAGCGTCTCATTACTTTGGTGATAGGAAGAAGATTCCTTAATGCTTCTCGACAGGCCATGATGTAATTACACAGTGTTTGTTGCAAGTCAACATGATAATTTGTGTTTCCAAGGGATCTGTCATACGCCCGGGACGCTGGGCGCATAAATGATTCAACCCCTCATAAATGTCCTGACTGAAAACAAGCTGTTGCCCAAACCAACTTAACTATCTTGTCATCGCGGCACCTCGTGGCCTCAAAACACACAAGCAAAAACACAAAGAAACAACAAAAAAAAAAAACTTCCCTGTGAAAATTCATCATAATATTTGGTGCTGTGAGGCAGAATTATGCATGAAACCATAAGAAAAGCTTACCTTTCACTTCTCCCTCTCCCTCTTTGTGTGCACGAGCGATCGAGATAGGGAGAGTATGGTGTGGGGAGAGAGAGAGAGAGAGAGAGAGAGAGAGTGTTTAGTGTATGTGTGAGACTACTCTGCAATTCCCCAGAGGCTGCCATTGTCGAATTTACTCATTCCCACCCTCTGAGCTCGACCTAACAAGACTACACAACATCTGTATGGGGGCTGCAGAGTTTATGCACATGGTAGAGGGTGTGTGTTTGTGTGTGTTTGGGGGCGTTGATTTTTGTTTTTGACTATCTGTTTTGAAATCTGTGCAGTGGACAGGGTATATTAAAGGCAGAGCGAGGTGTTCCTGCGTAGCCGCCGGCTCTGCTGCACCTCTCTAGCATTCTGACTGTGACCCCAGCCTTCGGGTGTGTGTGTGTTTTCATTCTCTTTGTACACACTCTCTAAGATGTTCTCGCTCTGCTCCTCTCTTCTCCTCTTTTTTCCCTCCTCCTCTCCTCCCTCCCTCCTCCTTGTGTTCCTTGCAGAACAGAGCCCCAGATACTGAAGATATTGCCCCTGGTTTAGTTGGCCTGTCTCTGTCTCTCTTTTTCTCTCTTTCTCTTGCCATATATATCTCCTGATTCTCTTCTCTCATCTCCTTTCTTTTTCCCTTTTATTTATCTTCTGCAAGTCCTCTCACTTTGCGATCAATACGGTTCTCACTTGAAGCCTCGCGGCCAATATGAGAGGAGCTACGGGATTTTTGAAGTTGGAATGCTAAACATGTTAAACAGCGAAGATGTTTTGAAAATTTGGGATCATCGGAGAGATGTTAAACGTCTGAATTTGTTTTTCCCAGTTCCCAGCTGCATACTGTACGTGCATCAGATGTTATAGCTTTTTATCAGCTGTCTTTGATCTTTCTACAGCTTTTTATATAATATTTCTGATTCTTGCATTTGAATCTATTAGTGAATCACTAAATCAGGGATGTAGCAGTTATCGTTACAAAATGAACATGTGATATGCATATTTATATATTTATAAATCTACTTTGAAAAACTGTTTGCTTCATTTGAAACCTGCCCTGCATCACTAGATATTTGTACTGTATGTGAGCCTTTGCATGATTCCTGTATGGACTAAAATGAACTGGGTTAAAATTTAAAGTTCAGTTAATAAAAAAGGCTTCACTGAGTAGCAATGTAGGTTTAATTGTATCTCATTCGCATCCATATTTGTACTATATCTATATTTGTACTTCAGTTTCATTTTGAGGCTTTTATTTCATTATTATCATGTTCAATTGCACTCGTATCTGTATCCTTTTGCAAGATACTTAACCTCTCGCAGGTGAATTTCCCTCTTGAGGTGATTTTAAAAAGTATAATAAATCAAAAATAAATAAGATTAGACAGCAAACAATGACCAGTAGAAGCAAAAATCCTGTTTATTTTCAAAAGCACATAGTTGTTTTTACCTTACATCGGCCTATCCATGTACTGTATGACATCAGTCCAATAAAATGTAGCATATCTACACATTCATACAAAAAATGTATTTTTAGACTGGGATCTGTGGAGTGTTAACTGGCACTTTCTCACCACTGTTCACTACAAACTGTCCAATTAGAAATTACAACAACAAATATTCCTAAAAAAGTTGTTACTGTCACCACACATAGCGTATGGTGTTGACAGGCTTACAATTTGATAAAACTATTCCATAAAGACAGTATGAGCGAATGAGTTTACATCCCGGTTTTACAAGTTTTTATATGTAAAATGTGTAATTCTCAGTCTGCTGGCACACAGTCAAGCCTAGATGAAACTAACTCATCTTAACATGAGGTGCTTGTACATTTGCTGTTGCTTTTTCTCTGTCTGTCTTTCTGTCTGTCTGATGTCAGTTGGTCCATCACTTTGGTCTAGACTGAAAGATCTTAATAAATTTTAGCTAGATTGCAGTTTTTGTTTTGGAGTTTTGTACCTAGATTCATGGTCCTCAGAAGATGACTTCTATTGACCTTGGAGATGCTGTCACTTCAGTTAGCACCAATAGGAGGTCAAAATTTTTACTTGTCTAATGAAATACCACAACATTTAATTTCATTCATTTATTTAACCCTCGATGATCATTGAGGTTTCCCTCATTTGCATTGGTGTCAAGATACATCTATTGGGTGGATGGTACAACAGTTTGGAGACATGCATGATTCCCAGACAATTTATTCTGAAGTCTTTGGTGACCCTCCTTGACCTTATATATATATTTGGTGCTCCATTAATTAGAAAATGCTAGCATGCTAACATGGTAAACATACCCTCTAATCATCAGCAAGTTAGCATTGACTGTGGACTCTTAGTTATGTTGTAACAATGAGTAAATGTTTATAATGTATAGTACTTCAAATGTAAGTTAGGGGGGAGGGGTTAACGTAAGGTGTTTCCCAACAAAGTTAGCATCACTGTCATTTTGTTGATACTTGTTGTATGTGAATTGTTGATGCGTTGGAATTCCACATCAGCCAAATGCATTGTTGACCACCTTTAGAGTTTGGCTGGTTTGGCTGATCAGATCATGATCAAGCACATTCACACCTGGATTTGCTGTATTTTTCTGACCTTGGTTTTAATCCAACATGACCTGGGACACGTTAATGCCAGGTATAAAGAGGGGTCTCTTTTTTTATCCTCATCCAACCTCTCTTTCTCTTTCTCTCTCTATGGATCTCACTACTCACTCCTTCCTCTTTGTTCTCCATTTTCTGCACCTGCTCCTCTCGCTCCTACTGTCGAATGGACGGGCGGAAGGCTGCTACATCCCTGATGACTGTCATCATCATCGTCTGTCTGTCCGACAGGCGTTGACGAGCCAGGAAGGCAACGAGCCAGCTAGCCAGACAGCAGGGCTGCGGAAACAAATGCAAACTGCCCCGTGCCCCTTGTTTGCATCCAACTGTCAAGCAAATTTTCAACTTTTGAAATATCACCAGAAAAATGGAATGTGAATTAGGTGTGTTTTTGTCATTTTCGTGAATGAATAAAGCACAACCAGTGGCCTTTCAATAATTAATATTGGGCCACTTCTTATTACTGTATAGGGACAGATAATGTTTGTCATCTTTGATGTTCGTTATCCAAAGAAAGCAAGAATTTCAGTTATTGATACATAATATTGAATTGAACGTACATATTTTACCCAATATTTTAGATAATTGATTTTTGATTGAGCAATGGAATTCTGTATTTGACAAAAGTATTTTCTTTTTAGG
The DNA here is from genome assembly GCF_002260705.1 of Seriola dumerili. Classification (NCBI taxonomy): domain Eukaryota; kingdom Metazoa; phylum Chordata; class Actinopteri; order Carangiformes; family Carangidae; genus Seriola; species Seriola dumerili. The sequence continues at coordinate 5,196,677 of NW_019174446.1, read as the reverse complement.
TGTAAAAACCTTTGACTTAGCTTTTCAGAATTTGCAAAAAAAGGAGAAAAAGCCTGATGCCTGCATGTATAGATGTTTGTACAGTATCAGTGTGTGTGTATTTTCCTCTACACTTCCACATCCAGACTATTTATATGCACGCTTTTCACTGATGGACCACATGAGACAGGAGACAGAGAGGTAAACATCAAACCTCTTCTCTGGTGGTCGTCACTATAACACTCCTACAGCAATTGTAGAGATTATTAAAGACTGCGTTTTAAAGTGTGACACTGTGAGTGATGTAGCAAGGAACAAAGAGAGAAGAGTGAAGGAATGAGGGTGGGAGGGGGGGCGGTGGGTGGGTGAGAGAGGCAGAGGAGACTGACGAGTGGCGGGAGAGAAGGAGAGAGAGAGAGAGGGAGAGAGAGAGATTCAGGCATCAGTGCTTTTCCTCCAGGTGTCTTTGGCCTGCATGATTTCATCTGTGAGGCCATAATAAACTTCCTTAATGAAATAAGTAATTAACATATTATAATTGTGCAGCGGATGATTTTGACAGAGATCATTTTCCATATCTAATGCTATGCTAATTTAATCTGTTCCCCTCCTCTGCCCGACACGACCCTTTCTGTGATTAAGTTTCATGGCATCTCACTTTCGCTTTTCCTCACCTCTCCTTCTTCATACACCCCCCCACCCCCACCCAACCTCGCTCTCCTTTTACTTCCTTTCTCTGTCTCTTTCTCTCTTTTCCGAGTGATGGATTGACTCCTCAGCGGAGGTTCAGGGCCTTGTTGTTGTGGAGTTGCAGGCAGAGGGACGTGCACAGATGGCGGGGGAACTGGAGGCTTGGGGTGGAGGGTGGAGGCCTGGATCTGTATGTGTGGTCTGATCTCTCTCCTTCCTCCGCCTCCTCTGCATGGAAAAAAGGAGAGCATTGAGCAGGAAGCGTGGGAGGTGGGGGTAACAGCGCTGATTGAAATATAGCCACGGGCTTGTGGTCATATGGACTTCATGCCTCCATTGTTTTTGGCCTTGAGTTTGCTAATCTATACTTAAAGTTTAGAAGAGAGAGCAACTGATAGTTATTTTTATTCTGAAAGCTGAAGTGATATGTGCTTATATATTGTAGGTGCAAGTACTCCATTTAAAGGAGCCACTACACATAATAAGTTGATGTTAGACAGAGTTACTGTGAGTACAGTCATTAAAAGAGATAAACCATGATTGGCAGAACCAAAAGTCTTGTCGTAAGACTATACTAGTGGTGTAGGAATGGTAATGTTGGTTGGTCAACCGACCACCCTCACCAACTACTGTCATCAAATTTTATACAGACATTCATTTGACACAGAAAATGAATCCTACTGACTTTGAAGATCTTCTGACTTTTCATGTAGCACCACCCAAGCAAATATCACCACATCTACCCCAGATAGCAAAATGAAACTTCTGGCCAAACATTTGCCTCTGCCTAAGTCTGGTCCATATATGTCCACGTCCAGGCAGAATCCGGCTGTTATCCTCCGGTATTGACTGACAACCGGATTAGACAATCATGTTGTATACGGGCCAGAAGAAAATGTGCATGTCCAAGTATTTATTTTGCTACTTGGGACTGGATTGCATAAAATTTGGACAAATATAGAACACAATGAATCCTAATCACTTTGATCCCCTGACCTTTACCCTAGAGCCACCATGAAGTTCCCATTTGTAGTTTTGAATAAAATGTCCTGACAAATAATCTACAAATAATAGCCCCCTCATTAGCTTGAAATTCTAATGTATCCAATACAGTTTATGTCTGAAAACCTGCACATCAGTCTCAGCTGTGAGTGCAGCCTACACCTGCAAAACATGAACATGTTAGCATTGTCACTGTGATGACTGTGATGTGTGAGCATGTTAGCATGCTGATGCTAGCATTTAGCACAAAGCGCAGCCTTACAGAGGACGTAGCATTGTTGTAGATTTGTTTTGTAACTCATGTTTTGACATGGTGGAAAAGGCAAAGAGTAAAATAGGACACAGCTAATATTAAGCCAAGTGCTTGTGTTATTTTCCCAATAGGATAGTGAACTGTGCTGGCCTTTAAAGATAACTGGACTAGATTATAACCAACTACGTTGGATGTGATGGCACACACGAAACAGGAAGTCATTGCTAATTATATTGCATGAAGGCCAGACTTACAATACTCTTCAGTCATCATGTTAATAGAATACTCCAGATCACCACCAGAGGAACTCATGCTTTTCATTTCATATGAAGAATGTTCACTTCAATAAAAATGAATGATATTTGTACAGAAATTCATTGAAGTCAGATTCATAAAGTTTTCATTGGTATGATCAACAGGCTGAAAATAGAAAACATTATAATCTCCTGTGGTCCATAGCCTCTCTGAGAGAGGACAGAGAAATGGAGGGAGGAGGGTCAAGGGGATGGAGGGCTGGGTGGGAAGAGTGGGAGGAAAGGGACAAATGAAATCAGCCAGCTGTGGTTTGATCCATCCCATGTGATGGCAGGACCCCCCCACCCCCCCACCCCTCACTCTGTCTCTTCAACTCCCTCTCTCGCTCTCTCCTCCACTCTCTCAGTCCCGGAAGTCTTTCTCCCCTGGCATCTCTGAGCAGAAGGAGGCACCCACTGGGGGCTCTCCATTTTCTGTCACCCATGAAATGATGTGTACACCGCAGTCACTGCCCCTCCACCCACTCTCATTCCCTTCCCTTTCCCCTAAATCCACAGCTCCTCATAGAGAAGACTATTCCCCTCCCAATCCCACACCCCAAAACACACAAACTCCGCATATACCTCCCCTCTCCTACATTCAGTGATGTGGACTAAGCCACAGAGGAGCTTCTGAGCTTCAGTTCATCAAAGACCCAGTATCTAATTTTCTTTTTTTTTTCTTTTTTTTTTTGCAAACACCCGTGGCTGGAACAGTGGTCCTGAATGCTTTCCTAACATGAATGATTTAAGAGCCATACTGTCACATTTCCAAATGACGCTTACAGGATTTGCGGTGGATTTCTTTATTGTAATAACCTAGCCACATCTATAGATTTATTGACACATGCAGTTAAACTCTTTTGTATCGTATTCAATTTTAATTTTTGTATATACTGTATATATATATTTTTTTTCTTACATAAATCAGACAGATGGCTTGGCAGGACAGCATGGGCCTCTATCAGTTTAGATGGCTCTTGTACCCACTGTACAAGCCCTTAAAACCCTGATGTGATGTCTTCATTGACTGAAGCCATTGATAGTCTTCCAGGACATACACTGTAAAAGGATTTCTCCATGCTCATGTTCACACAGTTGTGCTACAGAAGAATGGTAAGCCGAACAAACAAAAGGAAAGAAGGGTAAATAATGTATAAGCAGTATTTTGTAAAACAATTTCCCCTATTCTAAGTTGAGCACACAGAACAACTGAGATGTATAAATATTGTAGTACGCAAAGGCTTTGTCTGCCTGAATACTCAGCTGTACTGTATGTTTGTGTGTGTGTGCGTGTGTGTGTGAGAGAGAGAGAGAGAAAGAGAGAGAGAGAGAGAGAGGTCAGGTGGGGCAAACAGAGGATGAGTAATGTGAAAGAGCTCAGATGTGAACGTGGCCAGTAACAATGGATGAGTGACAGGACACATGCCACTGGGTAATGAGCGGTTCACACCTGCATGTTACCCTTTCCTTTCTGATACCAAGAGACCCCTCATACACACACACACACACACACACACACACACACACACACACAAACACACAAATAGATGTACACAAACCCCCCCAACTCTACCCTCCGACCTATCACCGCCTCCTTCCCTGGAGCGCCCAATGAAGGTTAAAACCTTCCTCAATGACAATTCTTCCACTGTGACTGGAACATGGCAATAATAACAAGGCAACAGTAAACATGGAGTCAAGGACCAATGATGCAGTCACCCTTCGGGCCAATCAGCAACTTGTTATACAAATGTAAAAAGGTCAAAGTTTCAAGTGTGTTATGTTTAAACTAGACATACAATATGCAAATTATATATTTTTTTTGATATAGATGGTGTCCTACATGGGTGACTGATTCAGTTCACCTTGGGCCAAGCAATACAGAAGGTAAGAACTTGTTAAAGGTCCCATATTGTATAAAGTGAGACATCCATGTTTTTTTTTTTTTTTTAATTATAAAGCAGGTCTAGGTTTTGTATTAATATGGTCAAAGTATTAAAGCACTCAGTCCACAGAGAAATGCACACAGCCTATATTCAGAAACTGAGCCTTAAAACGAACTGTCGGGACTTCTGTAACTTTGTGATGTCACAACAAAGCAATCACCACAATAAGCGATGCCCCAAGCCCAGCCCACCCAGACCCACTGTCCAACTTTGAAATATTTGGTTTCTCTGAGTTTTTACCTGAAATCTGCTACATTTTTATTAGATCACTCAGAAAACAGTCAGACATCAGCAGAGAGGCTCAGAGCCTCCACTCTTCTGATTGGCTCACCAACCTGTTGTTACTAGAGCTCCAGAGAGAAACCTGAGACAGGAGATGTAAAACTACACTGAGATGGTTGTTTGTACTTAAAACAACAAATATTCTTATGGATTAACACTTCAAATAAAACACCACAAAAGTGTAAAATATCGGACCTTTAATGAAGGTTAAACTGTGGAAGTTGAACTACATTAGTGTGAATTTGTTAAATAAGTATAACTGAATGTGAGCACCAAATCTGTTAGTAAACCTTGCAGTGATGAAAATTTAAATTGATTTTCATTTGACATGCAGTGTCATTTGTACGAGAACAAATAAATGTCATTCTTCCTTCCATCCACTCTGAATAGATGGTGTAACTGTCATCACAAAAACACTGCTGCAGCATTGAGAGCTGAGGTGATGCACTCCGGCACTTTTTCAAAAGTAAAATGTTAACACAATGTGAGCGCAGTACGTGCTTCAGATATCAACTGTTCTCACAGATGCACTTGAAGAAACAACAAAAATAGAAATGGCCCTTTCTCAAGACCAGGCACATACTGTACCCCCCCCCACCCCACCCCCCCCCCACCCAATCTCTGAAATATCTTCCTGCCACACAAACGACCTTTACAAACAACAGGTGCTCAAATATAGGAGAAAAAAAAAAAAGCGGTAAAAACTGAAATCGATCGTGTCAGTGTCTACATCTTCCTCCCGCTCTTTCTCTACCGCAGCGTCCTCCTCTCTCCGTCTCTGAGACAGTGGCATCACTGGGACCAAATGGTAATCGAGGGCTGTCACCTCAGTCAAAAGAAAACATTATCCAGCATGTCACTCCATGCACCTCAAGGACAAGAGAGAGAAGGTGTAAGAGAGAGAAAGTGGACCATGCATGTCTGTGGAATTCAGCTCAGTTTAGAATACTGTTTTTTTTTTCCCCTCTCTGCATGTGCATGTCAAACAGTCAATACAAAAGACGGCAAGAAGCACAGGTAAACTTTACATCACGAGGTGAACATTAAGTATTGTAAGACATGAGCACATTATAAAGGTGCTCAAAGGATGTAATAACTTTTGAAGAAAAAGTTATGATAAGATATTCAACAGACAATTTACTTAACACCAATGACATATATGTTGTATATTGATGACAAGGTTCAGAGTCCTTTATCTTTGCACATTACATTTAACAGAATGCAACTTTAAATCTAAATAGAAACCAATAATTTTGAAGAAAAAAATTTGCACATGAAACATGAATATCATTTTATTCCTTCTATTCCTTTCTCAGCACCACTCTCCTGCCCCCTCATCCCACACCCAAAAACCATCTTTCACTGTGTCTTTCCTCTTTATCTCTGTCTCACTGTTTCTCTCTGGCTCGCCTCTGATGTTCATGGGGAGATCTCAACATCCCTAAATCATCATCAGAATGAGAAAGGAGTCCCAGGGCTAATGCAATGCAGATATGTTGTCTTTTGTGTCGGAATATGAGAAAAGGAATTTATGTGAGGCGCTCGGCGAGTCAGAATTCATTTCTTGCTCGAGCTTTTGCCCTGCAGTCAAACGTAAACTGACTGCAGACTCAGCTGGCTGACTGAGTGAGGACACACACACACAGACACACACACACACAGACACACACACACATGCAGAGGCATGCAAACTCAACCCACCCAATATACACGCATGGACTCCCTCAACACTCAGCACATCCATACTTTCACATTCACCCCAATAGACTGTGTTTGTCTGTCTGCTCATAGTGGCCTCTCCATCCTTGAGTGACAAGTGTACATGGGTGCCACAATAGCCGCCAATAATGTCCGGCGATCATGGTAACAATGGCCAGTCTCTGAGGAAACGTGGAGCCTCGTGGTTTCTGGCTGTCAGACATGAAAAGAGAAAATTTCAGGTGGCGGTGGGGGAAAAAAAAAAAAAGGAAAAAAACATTTTGGGGGTTTGTGCTAATCAACATTGCCGGCAGCAAGCGCTTTGATAGGGAAAATGGATTCTGATCCTTGATTATAATATAGGGCACAATCCGAAACAGCTCAAACACACATGCAGCCTGAATAAGCAAGCTGAAAACCAAGAGAATGGCCCCTCCTTGACCATTAGATACATCACTGTGATCATATTCAACATCTGAGTAATTAACATAAGTGCTATACATCCTCACTGTACACAGAGTAAACATCTGGTTTTTGTAGAATATACACAGGGTGCACAGACAGCAAAGTGAACATCGCGGGGAGAATATTAACCACAAACAGGTCTCGCTTCAAACAATCAGATGCTGTTAATGATTGTGCCGAAACATAGCCTTGATGAACTTCACTGATGCTAAAAGGTATAGCCAACAATCTGTGTGTGTTTGTGTACGATGTAGACAGACAGAGAGAGAAAGAGAGAGAGGGAGAGAGAGAGAGAGAGAGAGGGAGAGAGAGAGAGAGAGGGAGACAGAGAGTGATGTACTCTTATCAGTCTTCCCAGTCCTCAGCAGCAGCAGATAAACAGAAGTGTGAAGGGCAGTTGCGCTGCAGGGGGCTGATTGACATGGCTGGCGCCCAAAGAATTACACACACACACACACACACACACAAACATCACACACACACACACACACACACACACACATTTGCCTTTCACTCTCCTCACTTGTGCAAATATTCACAAATGCATCATCTAGTGACTGTGAGTAACAGATTCAGTGTTACTGCTGTCCAACAGCGAAATGTTGAGACTGAATCTATGATTTATGTGAATTTGTTTCATTTCACTCATTCCAGAAATAATATATCATTTACCAATTACCCGCGCTGTCTTAGTGTGAATATATCATTTATGTGAATATCATAAACAAAGACTGTGATGTAGACTAGTGCTTCCTAACCGATTTGGCTTGTGACCCCCCTACAATGAAGGAATGTCTTGCATCCTCGAAAGCAAACATTTTCATTATTTGTCAGAATATTGGCCTTTTACTTTAACCACTACCTGCCATTGCCAGAAGCTCTTGTTTTTTTTCTTACCTCTTTTGCTTTGAAAGAGGAACACCCTCTTCCTGTTTAGCGCGACAAAGCCAATCTTCCTTTCGGTTTCCCACAAAACTGGATTCAGTTGCAAACAATGCAAAACCCAGCATAGAGGCCAGGTGATGCCACCAGGGCCTTCTTTCTTTGTGGTTGTCATAGAAATAGCTCAAAACCAATGTCATCACACTTTACTTATTTTACAGTGTGACAAAAAATCACTTGGATACTCATTCATTTGTGATGTGTTGCAAAAGAAATCAATCACTCAAACGAAAGCTAATTCAGACTATGTGTGTATGAGTGAAGATAAACACTACCTCAGTAGCAGCAGCTGAAAGCAAATAGGGGATTAAAGCAGAGGGGAAGAATAAAGGACTGGCCCATGTCTCAGAGAAGACAGGGGAGATGACTGGGAGAGTCTTGATGGACAGCCAGACTGCACCTTGTGTGTGTCTCTCATTCTTTTTTTGCAATGTGTGTTTGTCGATTTGTTCTTCTGCGTGCAGAATGCATGTACATACACAACCCTCCATGTGCTACCTGCATGTGTTCACCATGCTTATGCATATTAGTATTCATTTATGAACCTGTGTTTGAATGTGTGTGTGTCTGTGTGTCTGTTTTCAGTGTGTTAGCAGATTATTGAGCAGGCATGCCCCGTGGCTCCATGCTGTTCCACACCAAACAGTGAAACCAATACCTTTTTGTCGCTGATAAAACTGGATGGCCAGAGATAGGCATGCATATTATCACACATGCACACACACTCTGCTCAGTCAGAGCCACTGCATGTGCATGTGCACATGCACGCACCGAGCTTACAGGGGTTTGCTTTGTGTGTGTTATCTGTGCATGTGTGTGAGTAATACACTCCTACAAAGACACTGTACACTCTCTCTCCCACTCTCTCCACTTCCCCAGAGACAAAGTCCCAATTTCTCCATTGCCTGAAGTCAGAGAGGAAGACGAAGGGGAGGGCTGCAAGAGAGAGGGGGGTGGGTGGGAGGAAAAAGGGCGGGAGAGTAAGGAGAGGTAGCGAAAAGAAAACCCAGATGCTATCAGCCCTCAGAGAGTCACCAGGGTCATTGTCATGTGTCAGTCAGTGTAACACAACTCTCCCTGATAAGCCGGCCGATTGCGGCGATTGGCCGCGATGGGTGACAGTGCGATACCGTTCTGTGCCGGCGCTCCTGACGAGACACGAAATTAACCCCCAGCGCTTTGCCGATAAACATCTAAAATGGTTTCAGGACCCCAGGGGCTAATGGGAAGAGACGGGAAGCTATCAAAATATCAAATGTGCGTGACAAGCGGCACAAGGACCAGGTCTGTCAAACACTCGCCTTACCGAGTGTGATTTAACTCCATGTCTTCCCACAAAGCCTGGCAGCACAGCGCTGAGGAATGAGCCACTCGTCGCCTCTGTCTGTTCACGGAGAAGAGATATTTTAATAGACATATTTATTTAGGAGAACCGGTGTGGGGTTCCTGGGTATTAATTAGGTAAACAGCTCGTTGGGAGGAATCAATGGCGATCCGTTAATGAAGGTCGGCCTAGGCTAATAGCTGAGGCCATTTCTGTCTCACAGAGTTGAAATTCTCATGAAAAGGAGTGAATGCATTCATCTTTTTTCTTTCTTTCTTTCTTTCTTTTCTTTTTTTTTTTTGTCTAGTGCTGCCTGGCTAATAGATAGCTCTATCTTGAGTAGAATGTGTGCAATGTGTACCTGTGTGAGTGTGTATGTGTGTGTGTGTGTGAGTGTGTGTGTGTGTTGGGTCTATGTCCTTGGCAAGAATGTTTGAAGGACAGGAGACCAAGTGGTAGCGGACATTGAGGCCCGCGCGTGTGTTTGTGTGTGTATATGAGTGTGTCATGTGTCTCAGCTGGGTGACATGTGAAGGTGATGGGTGTCACCGGTGTCCCTGTCGTCTGAGGGCATGTCTCCGCCTGCTGGCTCTGACACCAGCCTGACTGACTTATGATCAGGATTTATCATCTTGATTTATGATGAGCCTGGTTTGTCCCTCTCACAGCCAGGAAGATGGTGAAGTCTGAGAGTGTGTGTGTGTGTGTGTGTGTGTGTGTGTGTGTGTGTGTGGGTGTGTGTGTGGGTGTGTGTGAGAGTGAGAGAGAGGGTCACAGCTTGTGAGCTTGCCTGGCTGCATAAATGAATACCTCCACCCCAAAAACCTACATTTTAACAAGTCTTTAATATCACATTCACCAAGTTCACTTGTTTCTGAAATCCTGACAATGAAAAAACTGTGACTGCGGAAAGTGAGCGCACAGTATAACACTGCTCTCCCTCAGCAATTGGAGGCACTGTTTCTCGTCGGAGTAGCATCCAGCGTTAATGTCAGTCACAGTGAATGTGAGGCAGGGTGTTGCATGAGGTGAAAATGATCCTCCCGTGTTTCCCTAGATAAATAGAGGTTAGAAAACATTTCAAGACCGAGCGCTAATTGAAATGACTTATTAGAATATTCGAAAACTATGAACACAAGGCCCTGAAAGAGCGCACAATGGATGCAGCATGTCATTACAGCAAGCTATGAGTCATTTTCCCTTCATATTTTCCTATAACAGGCAAGCAGAGTCTTGACTACTAAATGCCAGGCGCAGGGACATGGGGGCTATTTAGTAAACATCTTTCAATTCCATGCCAGCCGGCTGGCCAAGCAGCCAGGCAGCCTCTTAGCTTCCCTCCTCTATGTTGGGATGCAGAGAAACAGGCCGTCTACAGACCCAGGGGATGGAGGGATGAGAGGCGAAAGAAAAGAAGGAGGAGGAGAACGAGGAGGAGGGGGGAAAAGAGAAAGAGAGAAAGAGAGAAGGAGGGCACTGGAACACATCCACAGATTAACCCTCACGGAGGAGATGGAAAATAGAGCGGAACTGAACATACGTGTGTGTGTGTGTGTGTGTGTGTGTGTGTGTGTGTGTGTGTGTGTGTGTGTGTGTGTGTGAGAGTGTGTGTGCGTGCGGGGCAAGAAAGGCGACATTCAGAGGCGTCTGGGAACCAAAACACAGAGGTGCCCATGCGGTGGACACCAACAACAACAACAAAAAAAGCAACAAACATACACCTTTAATTCCTCAATGCAACCCTCTACCCCTCCATCTCTCCCTGCCCGCACCCCCCTTTTTTCCCTCCACCAGCCACTGCTAATCCTCTCCTTCACACTCCCAAATAAAAGCAACAGAGGAAGGAGGACAGACCAGGAGGGAGGGGTGGGGGTAAGGGGGAGGACACAAGTTTGTCGCTTGTCGCTTTGTGCCAGACCTTAATCCATAGATATGGTCTCGAGTTCGGCCTGATAGAGAAGCATTGTTTGAATGACAGGAACATGTGTGTGTACACCACTTTGCAGGGGCCAAAAATCTGTTCACACTATCACATGTGGTGACTCACCTCTTATCCGGGAACTAAAATCCTGTTCCCATAAGGTTCACATTGTTTTTGAGGGGTAAGACTCAAGTTTTTGGTAGGAATTCTAACTACCTTAAAGTTAAGATCAGTGTTAAGTAAAAAGAGATTATGGTTACGTCCTGAGAGAATCAATGTAAGTTAAATGGACTGTATTAATATGGCGCCTTTCTTTCTTTTTTTTCGACCAACCGAAGCCTTTTACAATGGAAGCCACCTTCACCCATTCACTTTCATGCAGCGGTTTTTCATACACATGCAGTGCTTTTCTACCATACATGGACGTTTACACATCAGGGGCAATTTGGGGTTGAGTATCTTTCCCAAAGACACTTTGAAATACAGGCTGGAGGAGCCAGGAATTGAACCACCGAACTTCTGATGAGTGGTAGCTATAGCCACCCACTACTACAAAAGTATTCTATGTGTCAGTCTTTGTGTGCCCTAATAGGCAGATACATCCACAGACTTGTACACACCTGAACTTTGGGATCAAATGGATCCCCACTACCTCATCTCTTCATGGTTGGTGGGATGAGTGAACTTTATTATTGTTTGGAGTTTGGTCTGTACTTTAACTCACACTGTGGCCTGCCAGGTAATCAGTGTCTTGGTTGATATTTTTATATTTGTTTTTAGTGTTATATTTACTCAGAGTGATAGTGTAAGCTATTTACTTGCAGGCTAAATTGAGTACAATTAATAATAATAATTATTATTATTATTATTACTGTTATTAACTTTCATTATTACTTTTATCAGTAGGAGCATTACAGTTACTATTACAATATTATTGCTGTCACTGCGGCTGCTCTCACTAGTATTAATAATACTGTCACTGCATGTTCTTGTTCTTCTCCTCTGTGCTTTCTCTTGCTCTCTCTCAGGCTGGGCAGCAGACGGACCTGAGACCCTGAGTCTGGTTCTGCTCAAGGTTTCTGCCTCTCAATAGGAAGTTTTTCCTCGCCATTGTCACCTAGTGCTTGCTCTTAGTGGGAATTGTTGGGTCTCTGTAAATAATATTTGAAAACCAAGAGCTGTTTCCAGAGGTGGAAAGCTAATGTTAACTCTTGTCTCCATCACATCTTTTCTTTAGCGGAAGTTAGCATGCAAGCATTAGCATGAAGCCAATCAGTTGTCTAACACTGTAGGAGAGAGATCTCACATTTTTGCAGTTATAAGTACAAAAATATCCACATCATTGCAATGAGAAAACTCTGATTATAAGCCATTAAACTCATAATGATGAAAAAATAAATAAACAAATAAATAAATGAAAAGGTATTTATAGGTGGAAACTTTGTTTTCACTTAGCAACAGAAATGGGATTTGTAACACCATTGAGACATGAACAGTTTTGTCTTGTGACAGAGAAAAAAAAAAGTGACCTTCAAAATGTCATGTCATTCTTTGATGAGCATTATGTTGTTGCATGTCCGTTCAGTGTAGTATTGTGGCCTACTTGTTATAGCTACGGATGACAGAAGTCACTGCAACATAAAAGCTCGTATTAGAATCTTTGCATGTAAAACCAAACACGATGATGTTGAGGCTCACATTACACAAGTGAACAAAACATAACCACTGACCACTACAGAGATTAAGTGCTGATCAAAGCGTGGGGATTTGGCCTTAAGGAGTGTTTTACTATACATCCATGCTTTGACCAGAGTTACCAGAATATATTAACATAACATTGGGGTTTACAGCTGTTTTGATTGTGGTTTCCTGTTGATCCATATTAAAATATTAGTGGAAAAAGTGGACATCCATAGATAATTCTACTGAATCCAATTTCACACATAAGCTCTAGAACATATTCTGTACCATGAGGTACACCACAAATAGCTCATACATACTGTGTATATCTAAGATTGTCAATTACAAACCAGAATTTGATAATAGCTGAATGCAATAACATGTCAAAAGTAAACAAAACATTCCTTTACACGGGTAAACAATGTAATGAGGCAGATATTAATATTCTTTTGATGACAGTTACGACTTTATAAGAGCTTAAAATTATTTCTAGATTATCTGAAGATGTCGTATTTTGGCAATTTGACAGGTTTTAATATACTTTCACAAGATTACTGCTATGAGTACTACTATTTTCTCAACATATTACATTAACAGGCAGTAATCAAATTATGTCACTGCAATTTTCAGATTAGGTCATTAAATTGCATGAGTGTTTATTCATCCTCGCGCAACCAGTCTCCGAGCATAATGAATGTTTACTTGCCTTTGATTTAATGCATTTGCTGGTATTGTACATCACATGTTCCCCCGCTGTGGTGAAAGCTGGCGTGTGTGTGTGTGTGTGTGTGTGTGTGTGTGTGTGTGTGTGTGTGTGTGTGTGTGTGTGTGTGTGTGTGTGTGGATGTGTGTGTACCCTCCCTGTATCTGTAGTTGTGGAAACAGAGAGGGCTGCACAGATCCAGATACACAGTCAGATACACAGGGGAATAGCTGTGAGTGAGTACTGTTGGTTTGTTTGACAGGGACCTCTTACCCCTGTCTCTCACACCTCAGATAGAGAGAGACAAATACATGAGGATGGCAGATAGAGGCAGATAGCAGACGAGTGAAAGGGAGAGCAAAGAGAGTAGAGGGAGAAAAACATAAAGATAGACCACGAGGTGTTGAAGACGGGCCTGGGGAATAGGAGGCGTAACATAAAGGAGCAAGAGCAAAGCGCCAAAGGAGGGGCGACAATAAAAGGGTTCGGGAGAGAAGGAGAGAATTAAGGGAGGAGAGGGGTTAGAGAGAAAGGGAGGGGAAAGCGAGAGATAAGGAGGGAGAGAAAGCTTGGCACTGCACCGGGTAGTGGAGGGTTTATTATTCTCTGTAGCACTCAATCAAACGCCGGCCCTCTGAACAGAGAGCAATGCTGGCGAATCATCCTGGGGGCTTTCTCTCCCTCTCTCTCTCTCTGTCTCTCTTTCTTTCTCTCTCTCCATCCCACCCCTCCTCGCCCTCCCCCGCGCTCTCTCTGTCTTTTTTTCCTGCGGTGTATGAGTGCTATCCATCTGTCAGCTGTCAGTGCCAGTGAGAGATATACAGAGCTGTCACTTCGCGTCAGCCCGGGTTTGGGAGGCCCTTTTTTTTTTGCAGCTGCCGCTCTACACATACTTTCCCTATGGCAGCACAGGAGCACTGCCATTAAAGCACAAACACAAGCACACACACAAACACACAAACACTGGCATCAGACCCACATACTGGCTTACTGATACTGGCCTTTAATTAAAAACTTGATATGAAGCAGTCGGTGCTATCAGTGTCAGATATATGGTGATCATTATTATTATTATTATTACTAAAGTTATTTTAATCTTCTGTTGTTTTAATACTGTGTCATGACTTATCCTGCCTGACAAGTATAAAATGATTGTGATTTTTTTTTTCTTTTTTGCATTCCCTTTCTTTCACAGTAAAACAGTAAAAATCTAACATCAGAAGTTAATATAATTTTTCATTTTCGTAGCTATGGAGAGCCAAAGGGGAATGCAAACTTCTGTGCCCTATTTTGTGAAAAATTCTGCTGGGGATCGTTGCCTTACTCAACACTGTGTTGTGTGGTTCATGTCTAGACAAGGACAGTAATTAAAAAAAGGATCTAATATTGTTGTTCATTTAATATTTATGTTTAGATCTTCTCAGGTTAAAAGTCATGGAGTCCATTGACAAGTCCAAGTGTCATAGCTGCTTGCCAGAGAGATTACAGCTAAAATACTGGGGGAAAAAAAAAGACATTTGAACAGAGTGTTGGTGAATATTATGGATATGGATTAAGCCAAAATACAATGACCACACTGATAAATTTCATGGGAGCTGTAGTTTTTTTGTATGCTAGCCATGTATTTGTTATTTCACTTTGTCAAAGGTTTCAGCCACTGATAGTAAGTGTTGCAACCTGACAAAAACTACAGTCTTCAAACCCCTTCAATGCCCAGTGGATAAAAGTAATTATCAAACTTTGGTGATGAAGCTACAGCAAAAGTGTGCAGTTGTGTTTTTCAGTGTGTTTCTGTTACATATTGGGACTGTGTCAGAGTCCTGGACGAAGGCTGTTTGCTGGGGTTTGTGTATGTACAGTATGCACTGCCACTGAAGGGAGGTTGAAAGGGTGGGATGGAGGGGTATGTGGTGTTGGGATGGATGTGTATCTGTGTATGTGTGTGTCTGTGTGTGTGTCTAAAGAGGGGGGGGGGGCAATTACACAAATTAATTGCAGGCCTCTGCTGACACGACTCAGGAAGAAGACGTGAAGACGCATGTGTGTTCTATGACAACAAGAGAAAAGGGGATGTGTGTAGCTTCCTACCATGCCTTCCATTTGTATATGTTGACAAGATTGCCGGCTTTTTGTGCCTATTGTGCCACTCCTGCCATTCCAGCGCCAATTGTGTTGGGTTTTTGGGGCTCGTTATTAGAGGGTGACAGTTTTGGGGCGGAAACAAACACGACTCTGACGATTAACACCGTGTCACCATGTCAGCTCATACTGTAATCCTGATATTCTGTCTATCGCACATGTGTGCAGAGGAAGGGAGGGGGGAGGTGAGAGAGGAAGGGACAGGGAGAATATCATAGAAATGGAGAGGGAGAGAGACGGAGGCATAGCTGAGATCCCAGGAGAGACAGATAAAGCCGTGTCGTTCATCGAGGACATTGTGTACGTGGCGGCGTGCTGTAATGCAATGTTAACATTCCTCCCAATCCTGGGCTCTCCACAGGGAAGAGCAAGGCCTGCTGGGGGATCTGTTTAGTTGATCAGACGTGCCAGTGCTCTCACCAGGCAAGGGAATAGACTAGTGTAGGATACAATAGGAGAGCAGGGCGTGACAGACTAGGATGAGATAAAGGATACTGCTGAGCAGAATAGCATTGTAAGGCTAAGCATGAATAACATAGCAGGCGGAGGACAAGATAGTGTCTTTGGTTTGGGTTAGAGTGGGGATATGGTAGAGTTGGGCATCTTGGGTTAACATAAACTAGACTAGGATAAACTATCAAGTTGGCAGTAGTGGAAGAAGTGTCCTGATCCCATCCTACTGAAGTAAAAGTAGCAATCCCACGATGTAAAAATACTGCATGATAAATTATAGTCTTGCAATCTAAAGTTGAATTGAAGTACATTAGTCCTACCAGTAACTATGAAGTGTAAAACTCTTTGAAGGGCAAAATATATTTTCATTCTATTAGTATCTATTATTATCTATCTTACAGTTTGTTTAATGGATGGCTGATATACATTAAACTCAGTTACTTCGTCGTCCAGGACGTGCTAGCTCGGCACAGGAAGAGAAGAGTCGGCTAGTTCGTACCAAGAAGTTAGAGAAGCAGATTGATGTGTTTAAAGGTTTTCAGACAAAGAAACACTGCACAGGGTTTTGTAATACTCACAGGCCGGATATTACAACTCTGGATAGTTATCATGGCGGTAGTTATTTTGTCTTTTGTCAAAGGAAAGAGTTTAGAAAGAAATCTACCAGAAATATGGAGAACACTGGGTTTTATCACACGTCAGTAATAAATACCTCTGGCTGCTTGTTAAACTTATGTGCATCACATAAGCAGCATTTTAATGTTTCAATGTCAACATATTATCTTATAAGCTGATCATATATTATGGTCTTAAAAATGTTGGATCTGAAAAGCAATATATAGAACAGTCATCAGTCATGTGGAATAAAAACTTTACCCTGAAGTGTAATGTGGAAATGGAAGTACTCAAGTGAAGGGCTGATAGCAAATAAATCAATAAATCAATAATAATAACGGTCCTTTCCCAATTATACAATATCTAGGATAACTGTTGTGGCGATGTTTTGCATCATCAGACACTGGGCATTATTTGATACTGCGTTATACGATAAACTCGACAGGCATGATAAACAGTTGTATACAAGAAAAACTCAATGTTCAATGGTCAGATACTTTTTCATTGTTTGATGCTTGGGCTACGATCGGTGTGACAAAGATATGAAAACAGTCCGGCTTGATAGGATGAGGTTGGAAAGGAGGCAAAAGGTTATTTCTGCATTGGACACAGTAGCTTTGCAAAGGATGGTGAAGCAAGGCCAGCTTATCTACGGGCATGTTTCTATCAGATTGTAACTCAGCAGCACTCCAACTGCAACTCCAACGCCTCTGCAGGCAGATTGGCTTCACCTTCACACTCTCAATCAGCTTTTCTATCATAGAGGTGTCACATTAACATACATGCATGCACACATGCCATACAAAATAGATGGCAACTTGCAGATGGGCATGTTTGTGTGCGAGTAAACACACACACACACACACACACACACACACGCTCTCTACCCCCTCCTCCAGCACCTCTCAAACCCATTATTGGCAGCAGTTCAGTGACGGCTGTGTGACTGCCAGTACTGCGGATCTGCTCCTGGAGCGAGCTCTCCCCATCAGCGCTGGCTTGATTACCCTGATGTATGCACACCCAGACACTTGACAATCTCTCAGCATTTACATATGCAGCCTCAGCACTCCACACTACTTCTGATCTGAGGTGTATGTGTATGTGTGTGTGTGTGTGTGTGTGTGTGAGGGTGTGAGTGTGAGATTTACTGTGTGTGTGTGTGTGTGTGTGTGTGCAAGATTGTGAGTGTTCATAAGGCGAGTGGGAGAAGATGAGGAGAGAGGAGGAGAGAAATGGCAGCTCTCGCTCGCTAAACGTAAAACAAACAAACTTTAATCCATTGCTGAGCCGCTGCTCTTCAAAGCCGGAGCGGAAGTAAGAAAGAGAGAGAGAGAGAGCCGCCTCACCTGAGGGCGTGCAACACTGTAAACACACAAACAGAGCGTTTACCAGCCGGCCCGTTATTCACTCTCATGTCAAACACATAGCACTCAGAACTAACTAACACAACACACGACTGGGGATAGAGCTGTGTCAAAACCCTCACAAAAGCCTGCACTTGACTGATGTTTTTCTTTCTTTTCAAATGAAAAATCATCATACAAACAACTCCCCTCACCCCCAAACCTGATTCAAAAGGGCCTGCCTCTTGTTCTTTCTTTCTCTGTCAACGTGAGGGAAGTGTCGATGAGAGGCAGAAGCAGAGAGAGAGAGAGAGAGAGAAAGAGAGAGAGAGGGGAGGTCTGGGGAGTTGCACTGTGTCGATCCTTTTTGGCTGGCGCTTCACAGGGAAACCGGGCTCGGCTGATCATCATTAAAACGCACACAACTTGACATGTTTATTTAATGGCTGCTCCCGGCAAAGACGGCAAGCTGCTGCTATCTCTCACCGTCACATGTTGATCTACCACCGTGCCATGTGTGGCTGCAAGTGTGAGTGAGAGAGAGAGAGAGAGAGACAGAGAGCAAGAGAGAGTGTGTGTGTTGGCATTAATCTTTGCATATGTGCCTTTAACTTCCTTGTATTCTGTACATAAAGATTTCTGCATCACTGCATGCACAAGGGAACTCTGTTACACTGCTCTGTGCAAATAAAGTCAGGTCAGGCCACTTTGTGTTTGGATTACCGGGATTGAAGTGATTGTTTCTCATACCGTTGTGATATTTACACTGGATTTTACTGTGACTGAACATGCAATACAGATTTCCAGCCTCCCGAAAATCTCTAATCTAAACAGTCCATGCCTTTAGTTAACATGCCAAAGCAGTGCCACCCTGCTGCTCCCTTGATTTCTGTGGTTACTGACAGCTTCCATAAATACCTTTGATGGCTTCAGATCACATTGGCCAAAAAAATCCAAGAGCGCCGCACAATGCATGAGTGAAGCGCGCAGCGATCAGAGAGGAAGAGTTTCTTTATGTTCTGCAGTTAATGGAGTAGCAGGGTCAAAAGGCTGATTGAATTTGCATCTGATTTTGTGCTGATATCAATATATTAGGGGCTTTTATAAAAGAAGAATATATAAGATACATGGTGAAAAATGTTTTTATTTGAACCTCAGAGTACTTAAAAAGTCAGATCTTATTTTAGAGGATTGTATTTAAAACCAAATTCTTTATAGAAATACAATCCTAAATAAAATTTAACCAGGCTAAATAACATGGAATATTTGTATGACTGTGCAGCCATCAAAACATGGACATGTCATTATGTTATAAAGCTGTTGAGGTTATGTTACCAAAGAGTTAGGGTTAGTAAATAATCAAGCAAATAATCAGGATGAGCATTCATTTGGAGTCCAATATTAGCTCTGTTTTGGTCTCCACCAACTCCTAATAGATACATATAGCTTCTATGCTGAAAACAATGTGTCTGGAAACAAGGTTGATGAGAACCAACAAATTTAAAGTTGCATATAAATACATAGTCATTTAATCAATTGTTCATATTAAAGTATTGATTTGTGCAGCCTTAAGGAAACATTGACCCCATGCACGAGGCCCTAAAAACAGCTAGTTAGACAACGCCAAATAACTAACAGGAACTAACCGTTTATGATATAAACCCTAAACTCGGTTGCATTTATTTGTTACTGTGCCAAGTAAAACAAAAAGCGAGAGAACAAAATGTAATATTGGGCCAGGGCTTATGGGTGAAACAGTAAAGAGAAAAGAAGAATGAGTGAAGCAGGATCAGAAGTATAGAACAGAGCAGATGTGTGTGAGTGAGTGAGAGACTGCAGGGCGGATTAAGGCGACACACTTCCTTTTTTGTTTGTTTGCGTGTGTAAACGCAGTTTTGATGAAATATTAATGGTGCCTTCCAAAATGCCTTGTAAAGGATCCTCTGTCTTTGACTTCTCCATCTGTAGCACCTCAGGTAGGCATTTAGTATGCCGTTCTCTCTGTCAGGAGGGAACCGGCAACCCTCCATGTGTCGAGCTGTCAGCGCAAATCCACCGCCACCCCGCCCCTTCCCCCACCCCCCGTGACACACCTTTAGTCCCACAGTCTGGGAGCCTGCCGCCCCACCCATCCACCTCCCCAATCGCCAGCCAGCACTCCTGCAATGAAACTTTTCACAACACATTGCTTTGTTTTACTTTTGTGCTGACAGGCTCGCATCAAATTAAAGATAAAATAGAAGAGGTGCGTGAGTGATTGATACGTCTTGACATTTAGTTCACATTTCCTGATGTAAATCTTCTTTTGCTCTCACCAAATAAACAGAGACATGCTTTCTTCTGAAGTGGATCGAGCTGACGAGGAGCCTGATGATATTGATTGCACTTCAGAGAGCTGCTTGACTGGCAGCTGCCAAGGATCTGAGGATCGTATCCCCCACCCGTGCACCCACCCAAAGCATCATCCCAGAGCTCCTACAGAGGAATCAGATACACCGACAGTCCCTCATCTCCCTCTGAACCTGCTAATGCTGCCTGACTGGGGATGAGTAAATGATAGCGCCTGTCGACAAACAAGAATCTTGCTTGTGGTTTGGTGATGAAGGCCTCACATTGGGGGAAGGAATTGGATTTGGAGGGCAAAGACTCTAAGGCTTATTGGCTTTCTGGGTCTCGTGATGATGGTGGATGCTTTGAGTCAACTGCCAATCAGTCACCCTTGAGTAATTACCAAGGTAAAACATCTTACAGTGTCATCATGAATGGTCAGCCAGACACCCACAAGGCTTCCTGTCACAGGGAATGGCTAATTATAGTTCTTTCAAAACATATTGGGTGGGGTGGGGTGTTTGGGCATGCCAGGCTTCATAATAGGCTTCATTTATAACGTGGAGATGCACATTTCAATCTTGTGACTTGAGGCTGAGGGGCAGGAGGCAATGAAAGAGCAGCACAGCGTGGTACAAATAGTGCTAAGATTCTATATCTCTTTTACATGAGTCCATGAACTCTTGCGCTTATTTCATGGTTATGCTTATTTCAAGAAGTATGGTTGAAGTGTTTCCCTGCCCCCAGCTTTCATACAAAGACATTAAAAAAAAAAAAAATCCATATATATAATATTATATATAATATATATATATATGTGTGTTGTGTTGGTGTGTAGTGTGTGTGTGTGTGTATATATGTAGAGTATATATATATATATATATATATACAAAGAGAAGGAAAAAAAATGGCGACTGTTGCCCGAGGAGGTATGGCTGTCATAAAAAAGCTGGGTTGGGATTTGTTGGTGTCACTCAATAAATCAGTGGGAGTTTAATTACCAGCCTGGTGTGGAGGAGCCGTGACAAGCAAAATGTGTACGTGTGTGTACCTCTGTGTATGTGTGTGTTTGCAGGTTGAGAGCGGAGACGCCGTGACAGGCACTAGCTCTGTGAGTTAGCATTCCTCCTGGGCCAGACCCAACCAAAAGCCTGACAGGGCAGAGCTACAAACTCACACACACGTACAGGACCGTACCATTCTTATTAGAGGGGGTGGGATAGGTGTCGAGGTGGAGGGGGGGCTCTGCTTACAGAGTTGCAGCTCAGTCTTTCTCCCTCAAATCCACACCACCCACCCACTCCTCCCACCCCTCCCACCTCTGCCCCACACACTGCCTCCACCTCCTCCTTCTCTGAACTCTGCTGGGCAGGAACTTTGGAGGCTAATCTCTGCCTCATAGTCCAGCGCACATCGACTCTGACCCTCAGCCCGATAATCCTGTAACCAGAGAAAAGAGAGAGAGACACAGGAGAGAGAGAGAGAGAGAGAGACAGAGAGAGAGAGAGAGGGAAAACAAAACAGAGAGAGAGAGAGAGACAGTGGGAGAGAGGCAGCAGGGGGTGAAGCATGAATGTGGAGACATGACGCAAACAGAGATGTAATGTAACATAAATACAGAATGCAGAAACAGAACAAAGAACACACACTCCAAATTGTTGCTATGCCTACACTGGCATTTGAATTTTTTTGCACTTGCTTCTGTGTTGTTATAGATAGTATTAATGCCTGACTTCAGATTAAATAATTAATCATTTTATTGTGATTTCAGTGTATAAACATGCCTGTCAGTGTGGGAAAGCTGACATTTTGCTTTGGCAACATTGTACACAGATTTCAATAAAGCCTTGAATTGAACAAGAGGGTGCACCCATTCAGAAAAAACGACAGAATAAAAATAATCAGGAGAAAGTAGCAGGTAGAATAAAAGGGCAGCAGAGAAGCAGACACAGGTTTGACAGAGGTAGGAGAGGTGACGATAAGCAAAAGGTAATGTTTTTCTTCACCAATTCCCTTTGAGGTAACATCCAACAATTTGAAGGTTCAGTGGGCAAGATTACAGCTCTGGTGGTGATGAGTTAAAAATACAGGGTGAGTGGTAACACTGTCTGCAGTGAGTGAATGACACACACACACACACACACACACACACACACACATACGCAGAGGCCATCAGCGTGCTGCAGTGCTGTGCTCCGTGCTCGCTGTTATTGGCTGTTTTCAACTGTAGCACGGATGAAAAGAGTCAGCATTACAGCTGTCAATTCAGATGGAGATCAGGTGGTGGGAATGAATGAGGAGACAGCAGATAGTGGCTGTGGGTTTGTCTAACACACATGCACACACGCACACAGAGAGACGACATTAACATGTGCATGAATGCATGCATGCAAAGGCATTTGCAGATGCTAACCCTTACAAATAAATCCTAATTTGAATCCTGTTTTTCAGCCAAAGGATTCTTCTGTCACTCATTGATCGCTGTTGTTCTTCTGACTCTTTGAGACTGAAAAACAATGGCAGCTGCGAGAGATTTTTTTTTTTCCAAGTGTCTCATCATTCGACGCTTAAAGTAAACTGAATTTTCTAGTTTGTCAGCTAACGAATATCTGCCAATATTTCACACGCGCTTTTCATGTTTGGAGATTGATACGATTCAAAAGTGTGCAGCCGACAAACAGCGAAAATTTCCCAAAGAGAGTAATTAATTTCCTGGCACCTCAGTTTGGGAGCTTGTAGTGCAAGTGAAACAATGAGCGTCTGAAACAACACTCCACTGTACTGTGGATTTCAGCGCTAACAGACAGATGCCAATCTATCCCTCCCTTCCCTCTCCCCCCCTGCTAGACATGTGTGCTAGTTGGCTGAGAGACATTAGCATTTGTTTTACCCCCCATCCCATGTGCTAGAGCCTCAGGCACAACAGTCAAAGAGACACCACCACCTCCCAATATCTCATCTCATCTCTCAGTATGTGCGAGTGTGAATGTGAGACAGAAGAGTCTGCTCTGGCTCATACACACAAAAAAACACACACTCTGGCTTATTGATACGTGGTGAATGATTTGTAGATTTCCGTGATTTTATTGTCTTGGATATAAGTGATTTTGCAGTTTGCACAGGAAAATTCATAGATGACACATTTTGCGTTCTGCTTTGCTTTGGCAATACTGTTTTAATGGATAGCCATGCCAATATGGGCCTCAGTTGTGTGAGAGTGTTTGAGCCAGTGCATGTCCACAGTGTGGTGTGCGTGAGCTAGTGCGCCCCCTAGCTTTCAGCTGAGGCCCATCCCCTTTCTCTCTCCTCCTCCTGCTGTTCCTCTCTTGCCCTACATATCAGTCCCGGAGAGAATAGACCCGTCTAACACCCGGCTTCACAGAGACGCTGTTTTGTCATGTTTTATATCATTCTACTAATGGCAAAAAAAGCAGGTCCTCTGACTAAAGACTGTGGTATCCCTAAAGATCTCTGGTAACAAATGCTCTGCAAAAAAACAAAAAAACGTGACGACTTGCCTTAACTGAGCTCTCTGTTCTAACCAGCAAAAAGCTCTTGTTTTGTAAACAGTCTGAGAATGGCTGCATATTTTTTTCTATTTTTTTTTTTATCCGTATTTGTAATAAAGGAGAAAAACAGACAGACAAGAGAGAAGAGAGAGAGAAGAGATAGGAGGAAGAGGGAGTGGGAGAGAGAGAAAGATAGAGAGAGAGATCCAACAGATGGTAGATTTGGCGAGGCCTCTGCCATGCAGTTTATGTAAAAGCCTGTCTGGAAAGAGCACAGACCCCCGAAGCATCTCTCACATACTGAGGAGTCACAATCATGGCCAGGCTGCAAAGTGAGACGGCCCTAATGTCGGTCATTACTGAAATACTACTGCTTTTCACCTGGGAACTGTTCATAGACTTTATTGTCTGGATAACATTTAATCATCAAATAACTCACAGCCAAAACAGCATAACTGTGTTACACAAGATGTATATATATATATGTATCCATAATATATATATATATATATATATATATATATATACATACTGTTTTAAAGAACTGTATACTGCACAAGACAGAGCATAAAATAACCTATTTATTACTATACTATTTGGGGATTTTAATAAGCTCTGACTCAGTTTACATATATTCTTACTCTGAAAACAGATGACAAAATCAAACATGAACAACTTGAGTAACTATGAGCTTGTTTGATTGAAATTGAGCCTGCAACTAAGAATTATTTTATTATCTCTTATGGTTTCATCTGGGGATAATTAATCGTTTGTCTGTGAAATGTCATGAAATAGTAAAAAAAAAAAGCCCATTACGACTTTGTAATGTCCTCAAATGTTTTGTTTTGTTCACTCAGCAGTCCACAACCCAAAAGATATTCAGTTCACAATGACATTTGACTAAAGGAAACAGCAGCTCTTTTCATTCGAGAAGGTGGAGCTGGGGAAGCTTTGGTGTTTTTTCACTATTCTGGCTAGAAAATTGGTTGAGACGATTATGAAAATTATTTTTCTGTTCATCTAATCTATTCATTGACTGAACTTCTTCAGCTTTAAGTGAAATGCAGTTGTTTCCATATGTGAATTTTATTCAGATTTTAATCTTAAGTCTATAAGGTGAAGCAGAAAATGCACACACACACAACAAATCCACAGAATTACGTATTATTGTTTTGAATGTGATTCAAATGAGAGATACTATAATTTATTTGAAAATCTGGGATGGCAGTATTGCTGGCCAGTGACAAAATGTTTAGCACAGAGTGGGCGGGCACGCATCCACCCACACACACCCACACTCACACACACACACACACAGAGCCCCAAAATGACCTATTTGTGAGCATGTGTGACCTGCGACTGTCGATCAGTGCAAATTTGTGAGGCAATGAAGCATGCAGGAGAGTCCCGTCAGAGCAGAGGCTAGACATCACCCCCATCCCCTCCATCCAGAGGAAGTTTGTGTCTGTGTGTGTGTGTGGGTGGGTGGGGTGGTATGGGTGGAGGGGGGGGGCAGGGTGGAGAAGGCACCATGAATGTAAAGAGGCAAGAGGGAAGTGAAGATGGAAGAAGGGCAAGTGAGGAAGAGGAGCGGTAGAACTCTGCCACAGCGAGTGAAGCTCATCAAACAGTGTGATTTAATGTCATCTGCCGGCTCGCTAAAGCTCCCCCCTCTATCCCTGAAATGTTTGAAAAAAGGACTTCTATTCAAGCCGGCATATTTTTATTCCTCCTCTTCTCTCTCATTTCACATGGGCTGCAGATGCCTTAATTGTGCTCGCTCTTCAAGGCAGCCTTTTCACTTGCTCTTGATAAGTCTTTGATATTCTGTGCTTCACTAATTGTAGTCGCTGCAGTACATCTATCTTTTTTCAATTTCCTGATAATTAGCCTCTAACTCTTTCATCTGTCTTTTCAAGTGCACTAAATCTCCTTCTCTAATGAAAGTTACACTGAACCCAACAAGGTTGACGGCTGGTAAAGAAAAAAAAAAAGAAAGAAAAAAAAAAAAAACACTGCCGTCTCTCTCCCTCTATCTCTCCCTCTCTCTCTCTCTCGCCGTGGGCAGGCCCTGTCCTTGGGTTTCTAACGTGAAAATATTCAACCAAAAGAACACAGGAGCCGTTTAATAAGAACATGCTTCAAAATGACTCCGGTTTAATGGATGGGAGATGTGAGGTGAGCGGAAGAGCTAACCTGGAGCGATGTGCTAAAAAGATCAAAAAACTCAGAAATCACTCAAAGCCACTGCTGCACTCCCAAAAGACCGCAGTCCTATCGAGAGGCTCGGAGTAATGAGCTAGATTGAAATATTACCATGAATGAGTGTGTGTGTGTGTGTGCGTGTGCGTGTGTCTGGGTGGGGGGGGGGGGGGTATGTTATGTATATGATAACATATTAGCACAACATCATTTGAGTGTGACAGCCTAGTTTGTACTCCGGAGCCCACCCTCAACTTCTGCTTCGGCAGAATTTATTCTTCCTGCATATTCAAAACCAGAAATCAGAGCAGAGAGATAAAAAGGTAGAGAAGCAGAGTGAGATAAAGGCTGTTTGAAGTACAAGGAGTTTTGCTCTAATAGTTTTATGTCTTTTGATTCAGTGTTTCCATGGTGGAAATGTGTTATTGAGAGCATTACGAAGAGAAATGCAAACACGGGCGGCATGAGAGGAGAGCGGAGAGCGGAGAGAGGAGGAGTAAAAAAAAAAAAAAAAAAAAAAAAAAAAAAAAAAAAAGAAAAACAGGCATCAAAATTGATTTTTCAATCATGCTTGCTGTTTCAAGAGGGCGTCACATGTTCTAATGACCTCATCCCTCTTGTAGTGATGTGAGTTATTTCACACTGGGCCATTTTAAACTAAGAGAAGTAAGGTGGCGGGTGGGTGGGTGGATGGGAGTGGGTGGTGTGGTGTGGTGTGGTGTGGTGTGTGTGGGGGGGGGGAGGGTTAGTGCTGCCGCTAAGTAGGGCTCAAAGCGGTGAGGGGTAGTAAAGAGGAGAGGTGGGGTGGGCTAGGGGAATGGTTAACAGGGTCATTTAGATTGGATGGGAGATCGATACTGAGAGGTAGAGAGGAGGTGCATCTCTGTCACTGTGATGTGTGGCTTCTGTGTGATTGTTCTGCAGATTACGTACAAGGGAGGGGAAAAAGAAAGGGGAAGTGCTGTCTGTATGTGTGTGTCTGTGTGTGTGTGTGTGTGTGTGCTGTGAACAATCATGTCACCATCCTCCAGTGATTTAAAACACATTTCATGTTTTATGTTTGATATTCTATCCCTGCAGAGGAGGGAATGAAATGCAATGTGCAGTGAATGTTAAGCTTATCAGTTTTCAGTTTTTTTTTTTTTTCTTTTCTTTTTTTGTGGTGGGGGGTGGGGTGGGGTGGGGTGGGGTGTCAGTGACACCGAAGTGATCACGATTTATCTAAAGATGGTATGATACAAATTAAATCATGTTTTGTGTGCGTATTTGTGCGCGTGTGTGTCTCCCATTTTGCATGCAACAGTGTTAGCCCCACTGCAGCATTGTTGCGGCCTACCAGCAAACATGCAAGGCCTGGAGGTAAAACTAATCACACGACATCAGTGAAAGATGAAAGAAAACAATATGACAGGATGATGGCAGGCAGCGGACTTCTTGACTGGCACAAATTCAACATCTGTACATGCAGTGTACTTTGCACCATAGGTACTATACTGGATAGATAAAGGTGTGTCAGCTCTTTCACCCACCACATGAGACAGAATCTATAGTTGGATGTCCAGTAACAAGTAATACAGTGTGTACACATAACCATAAAAAAGAAAAATCTTCAAAAAAAAACCTTTCATGTTAAAAACTGTCAAGTCATTTTATTGCCCACTTATACACTACACACTTTTTCCTCCATTCATAAATTTACCGGAGTCATTTATTTTCTACTCTTTTCTGCTGGCAGTTACAGCCAAGCAATGAATTACTGTTTGAATATATCCAGCTACACTTGTTGATTAGCATATAGATGAAAGTCGGCTTAGCAATTAGCAGCCTCCTTAAACAACAGCAGTGTAATGATAATGTACAGTCTTTGTCCAATTCTGTGACGAGTCTCAATTACTTAAAACATTTTTGTCAAAGGAGAACTAAAGTAAAAATCACGTGACACCTCAGCGATCCCTGTGGGAACATTGTGTGTTCTTATGGCTTACCAGAGGTCGGAGGTCAGGGTCAGCGGCGGAACAGCTTGTACGGACTCAGTGTGTTGATCAAAGACCCCTCTGCAGGCTGGATGCTTGCTGACACAGCTGCTTAGATCCACTTTGAAGGACATTCTCTGTAAACACAAGAAGAAGAAGAAAGACATGACTCACAATCTGAAACTAATATTTCTGCATTTGTTCTCACTTGTTTGCTGTGGTCTCTACTTTGTTGTAGAAAAGTCTGACGATATGTCGTTTTTGTTTGCGGAGGGAAAAAAAAAAAATCTTTCTAGCTTCTACAACTGGTACATAATTGTCATATTTAAAAAGCAAGATAGAGAAATAGACATGTTATGGTAATATCATGCTGTACTTATAAAATATTTTTTTAATTGCAGTTTCTACAATTCTTTGTACTCATTCAGCTGAACCTCAGATTACAAAGCAAAATCTAGACTGACTGTAATACAAGTGTAATGACAGTGGGCACACAGCGACAGGACCATGTAAACTTTTGAAGTGTGTTTTACTGTATGTGATCATCGAGTCTCTTCTCCAATAACAGCCATGTGGCTAAAGGCTTAATCTCTTGGAAGGCCTTGTTATTTTCTCTCAGCCCCCCCATATCTCCACTAAAGTGGCTCAGCTCTCAAATCAAAATAGAAGAGCGAGAAGAAGGAGGAGGAGGAGGAGGAGGAGGAGTAGGGGTAACAGGAAACATAGCTCTCATCTCTTACACTCTCTCTCCCTGTTTTGAGGGCTGGGTTGTGACATATTTTGTGTGTGTGTGTGTGCGTGTGTGCGTGTGTGTGTGTTTTCTTTTTTCTTTTTTTTTCATTGTCCTTCATCCTGTGCTGGGATGTGGGAGGCGGATCAGATATCACTGCCTTTGGGTGTCCGCCAGTGCAGCTTGTTCATCACACTGCCCTCCCTCCCTCTGGGGCTACTGGGAGCAGTGGACAGACGCATGGACAGAGGGATGGGCAGCCAGGTGCTCCTCTTCCAAAAACCACACCAGTCAGGTTCTCACATCTCCAACCCCCATCATGATCCAGTCGTCTGTAATCCCATACAGGTCGCTGCAGCTCATTAGCGAATCTGAATCAGAACCCTGTGCTATTCTTCACCTCTGTTATTTAACAATGAAAGAGTGTTACCGCAACAGTGACAACTGCTTGCATTAATTGACCATTTATTTTCAACATATAACCCAGTGTCATTGCTTTAGAAGTCCGGCATGTTACTCAGTACACAAACCCAACCCTGTCTGCGGCTATAATGAGGCATTTTTGGGAACTAAACTGTGAGGAACTCTGCAGGAACTCTGGCAAAGTCTTTACATCTGATATCATTTGCAGCTGAAACTTTGTGACCTGCTCATATCGAAATTTCTGGGCAATGTTATCATCTGTTCAGTCATGTGAAGTCATGTCACATCATTATCAATTTAAAGGGGAACACTTGTCCTAAATGTTTCCCAGTTGTCATTTTTTTTCTTTTTTTTTTTTTTAAAGTGTGGCACACGTATGAACTTTGCTAGTTTTTCCCTCACTTTTATTGCAAGATGAAAAGTGATCTAAATTTTTTCACGCTCACAAGTAAGATATCAAGGCAACCATCCATCACTGCAGTTAGAGAAATAAATGATTAAAGAGAAACAAATATGTTATGATAAATCAGCTGATGGCTTGTGACAGCTGTGACTGACAGTCTTTCCCACATGTGGAGAAAATGTGTGTTTGATGATCATACGGGCGTTTAAGTCAAGTCATGTCTGCATGTCTTCTTCACAACATCTGTGAGAAACATGATGAATTATGATGAACTAATTTCATGTTTGACATGAGGTCAAACTGTGTTAAACACACAGAACTGACAGCACCTGGTTGACAACGCGCCTGTAAAATACCTTTTTCTAAACTGACATATGAAGTGCCCACGAGTGCGTGACATGCCGACGACTGAACGACACTTGTACTCTAACCTTTAACCAGCGGGCTTAAAATGAAAGTGTGCGTGCGAGTGTGTCTTTGTGTGTGTTTTTCCACGCTACGAAAAATTGATGCTACAGGGCAGCAGCAGCAGCAGCAGCAGCAGCAGCAGCAGCGCACCTCACATCTCACCGTCACTCATCTCTACAGCTTATTTTTAAACACAGAGATCACATCAGTAAAGCATCAGTTAATTGTGCTGTAATTAATTTATAGTCCAAGTGGTTCCTTAAAAAGTGTGTTGTGAAAAGTACAATGTGAAGTGTTGTGATGGCTGTCACTGTGCAGCAGGCACACACGACAGCTCAAAGTGATGTGAACGCTGAGCAGTCGCTGGAAAAAGCAAGAAAAAAACAGAAACAGAGTTGTGTATGTCACAGTTTGACGGATAATTTTCTTATTCATTTCTCTACTAACTTGGACTTTCTCCGGTCTGTATTTTTTTTCGTTTTTTTTGGAAAAATACAATAATTTAGACTACCTAATAACAACTTAGGTGTCAAAGTGAACTTTTAAGGACAAATAGCTGCATTTACTGTATGGCAATTTTTTCCTCTACAGTTTTATTTGAGCTAATTTAATTTCTTTCTCAAGGGTGGGAAAACTAGCTGCCTCTTCAAACTTTCAGAGTATGTAATTTGGTGTAAAACAGTAGCACTTTAGGCGTTCTCCACCAGTGAAATTAAATGGGACCCTGTGGGGTTGTGTTGTAGGGTATTAAGTAATGTTTATTGATGTTTATTCTCCGAGGGAGCTGCTTGAAAAAAAAATCACTCTTCAGCTTTGATTAATTTCCCCCCTTGCTCCACGTAAACGATGGAGCTGAAGCAAAATCGCTCTTTAGCCATGACTAAGAGAGACTACAAGTGGAGCATCTCTCTTTAAAAACCCCTCATGCTGTTTTATGTAAAAAATGGACTGTGACCGTGAGGACTTTTTTTTTTTTGAAAAATGATGGCTGGAAGCCTGCAGCACGATTCATCACCTATGAATTTGAACAGCTGGTATGTCTTCTTTTTGCTCCTCGTGGATGGAGATCACATTTAACAAGACCATGGCCTCAGTCACAGCAAATTCACTCTTGTTTTTGTCATTATTAGAGAGGGCAAAGCTCATGCAAACATCCCTAGAAATGGTTGGATGCTATCAAAACAAAATCATTTGGATTTCTTCACAGTTAAATTTCCCAATTTGGTAGATTTGGTGGCAACTTATTAAGAGTCTAGTTAATGATTAAGACAAAAAGCATAGCAGAATAAGAAAAGATCTTCTCTACCTTTATTCACCTCCTTCAGGTCTCAGGAATATCAAAAGTGGATCTTCTGTTTGTTTCCTCTCTGAATCACCTTTTCCTAAGTGTTCCTGTGTGTTTCTGCTTGGCTGGCTGCAGGACTGACACCTCTCCCCAGATCCGAGCATGTTCAGTCGCCGTCCTGCTTGCCCCCTGTGCCAGCCTGTCATCTTGCCTAACCCATCACTCTCTCACAGCACAACAAGTCCCCAACCATCACACAGACACACACAGACACACAGACACACACGGAGAGAGAGAGAGAGAGAGAGAGAGACAGCAGAGAGGGAGAAAGTAACTTCTTCTCCTCACTCAATGATAAAATAAAATGAATAAAGGCCTAAAGAAAACAAAGACACCATTGGTACTTCAAGCTGAAACATTTTCATCCATTTTCCTGCTCTTTAACAGAAACATTGTGCTCTGATAAACCTTTGAACTTGTCCATTAAATAGAGAGACTATATAGATACAAGCTGAGGGCCACTCAGAGACAAATATACTGTAACCTTTCTGCCTTTCATATACCTACAACTCTATATTGCTCCTCATTTGCTATTTGTGGTAAAAAGGTCCTATTTGATGTAAGCTATAAGCAATGAGAGGCAGTGCTTTACAGTGAATGTAGAGCAGCTAAGAGGCACTGTTATGTGTGATGCGAAGCACAGCTAAAGCCTCTAAGCTGTTCTAAAATCACTGTGAAGCACTGCATTGAGTGGCTTATTGCTTTTATAAAAATGACATTATTCTAATGTTATTCTTATGTGGTGGAGTGCATGACAGGGGTGTAACCTGATTCATTAGTATGCCTTCATTGGACGGCTATTAAAAATCAAATCTGTACCACTTCAGTCTTGAGCACCTCCAGTATGATTGATGACATATTTATTGTAGTTCAATTCTGCAGTGGAGTCACTGATTCACATAAGATGATGACAATGATGATTGTTATTATTATTATGTTGTTGTGAAAACACTAGGCGCATTTGCTTTAACCTGCTTTATGCGCAATTTGAAATTGCAAACTTAAAAAATGAGCAATGGAAATGTGAAGTTCGAAAAAAAAAAACCCTCAAATGTCACAAAGAAATGCTCACATGAGGTGGTTTTTCAGACAAAAATTGAAATGGAAAAAGTTTTTTCGCATTCAAGTTGTGGCGCCTGGCTTTATCACTCCCATGGACACATTTGCAGTGATGTAGATTTATATGTATTGTTCTAACAAATGAAGGAAATAAAGAAAATGAAACTGTGTCTCGTGTGTTCTGCTACGACAGTGCTGAGGTTGTAACCCTGCAGCAGATGCTCCTTGCTAAGTCTCAAACACACCCACGCAAAACACATATGAACCGGAAGGCCTTACAATAAGAGACAGCTGTGGTTGCGTGAGGCCAAATCCTCTAATGACCCCCTGTCATATTCATTAGGGAGCCTCGTCAGTGTCTGCATGGCGGCAGTGATTGTCGGGCAGTTTCCCGCCTGTCGCCAACATCTGACAGCCACTTACACCTGTGCTGGCGATTCCAGGCTCATATTCAGGGAGCTGTTATTTTCCCCTTATCCTCTTTTTAATGTCTTTTTAATCTTTGGTGTCTTGAGTTTTAACATGACTTTGGGGCAGTTCAGTACAGCTACTAGTGTTTAAAAAAAAAAAAAACTTACCAATATTATAAGTAAAATTACAGAGAAACCATAAAACATTGCTTTAAGACACTGAACAATCACATTGTGTAAGTTGGTTCTAGACAGCAGCAAAAATGTGGAGTAGACAAGGAGTGTAAATAGGAAATTGTCCTTAAACTGCTGAAAAGAACCGACGTCATTTTCTTAAAAAAAGAAGAAAAAAACACCATCACAAATCACAGTGTTCTGACTGTGTCCTCGCATGACTTGCATCAGTTTGGTTGAGTTTGGTAAGTAACCTCTACTACATCCCACCATGAAACAACCGATGAGAAAAGTAGCTGAGTAACTGCAGTACCAGTCAGACACCAAACACCAAACACAACACCCGCAGCAAGTCAAACTGCACCACATCACACTGAGAGAGGATTTCAGCTCCAAACTTTATACATTTTGTACAGGAAGAGAAAGTGCTGCTTGATGCATTATTTCTAGCAGGAGAGAGTTGCATCAGTCCTTTAAGCTCTGACTGAAGTCAATAAGAGCCATGTTGCCTCATAGTGTCGCTTCCCCGTTCCCCTCAGCACACTGCATTGTGGGATATGCTGTTGGTTTATCTTCCTCTGCTGCTTGTCTGTTGGTTGTCTGAGCGTCAGCCTTGTCCATGTTATGTTGTGCTCTTTCTCTCTCTGCCCTAAAAGAATGACGGGGCTGTGAAAGGCCTGGCTGTCATGATCCTTCAATAGCAGCCGGCTAATTGCTGACCCTAACAGGCCCAATTAGCACTTACAAGCTCGGCGCAGGGGCCCATGGGAGCCGTCTGTGCAGACATCGGGACGAGACGTGGCCACCGCTGCAGCGTCTAAAGCACAAAGAGCAGCCACACGGCAGCAGCGTGGCCGC
The DNA here is from genome assembly GCF_002260705.1 of Seriola dumerili. NCBI lineage: Eukaryota > Metazoa > Chordata > Actinopteri > Carangiformes > Carangidae > Seriola > Seriola dumerili. Next base: position 5,163,121 of record NW_019174446.1, on the reverse strand, counting down.
TCTTCTTTCTATCTGCTTCTCTTGGCTTTATTACCGCTGCTGCCTCTATCTCCATCTCTCTCCATCTCTTTCCATCTTTCACCCATCCTTTAGTCTGTGTCTGCCCAGCCAGGCTCTTTGCTGAGGCCCCCAGAGCCCTCCTTAGAGAAATCTCTTGAAGTGCAGGGAATCAAAGGCAGAAGAGCGCTCTGGGAAAGCTGGCTGAGCGAGAAAAAGGGGCTCCAGCGCCGAAGCTGGTATCACGACAGCAACAAGCGTGTAATCAGCCCTCTTTTAAAGTGGCTTCTCAAAGAGCATGAGGGCTAATGTGCACAACTTAAACTGATATTTTCGATAAAGCCCCACATTTAGTAGCTGGCAAATATATCAGGCTGGCTGTTCCCTTTTGAGTGTGAAATGTGATAAAGACATACATCTCCCCACTGATAAGGAAAACGCGGGGAGGAGCTGGAGTGCTTGGCACACAAAAGGTCTGTCAAGACATTGGGAGTTTGGTGATTTTACAAGCCATAATTCTCCCGCTAAAAAAAAAAAAAAGAGAAAAAAGAAAAAGAAAAAAACAGCAGAGAGGAAGATGATTAACGTGGGCCGGACTGCTCGTCCCTCATCTATTCTGTTATCTTCATTATTTGGAAGGCATTAAAAGAGGCCAGGGATGGCAGCTCGAAGAGAGGGGCTCAGGAGGTGGGGGAAGCTGTATGTGCTGGGATACTAATTACAGTGTCCACTAATAGCGCCTCAAGTAAACCAGGCCAATGCATCTTGCTTGATGAGAACATGCATCAACCAGCTTAATTGAGAGTAAAATGAGGCAGGCGTGCCACAGGACCTATTAATCAACATTGATGAATGAAAGTGTAATTAGATGTGGAAATACAAAAAAAAAAAAAAAAAAAAAAAAAAAAAAGAGGGGAAAGGAAAAGCAATCGGTTAACTTAAAGTTAAGGCTACAGTTGTTAACTAACACGTTGCAATATTGTGCACATTAGGCTTTATCTTTCAACTTTTTTTTTCTCTCTCTCTCTCTACCAGGGAAAAATGTGTAGGTACGAGTGTGTTTGCTGAGGCATCATTTTGATTACGTAGATATTGTACTTCCCACATTAATAGTGAGTATTGCCGCACCTGCAATACAGACTGCACCTGCTGCAGAACACACACTCCAGCCTAATTAGTTTATTCAAAGCACCTCCATCAGCCACAGTACTTGATGCATTCATCTCTGCTCTCCCCTGGACCTTTATGATATTGCTAATACGGTCCACTCCCTGTTACACCACCACTGCAACTTCCAGGACTGGATTAAGCAGGTGTGACACCTGAATTTGCTGAACTATCCATATGAATAACGTCTTGTCTGTGGCAGTGCACTCGAGGCAAACAACCATCATCATTTTTAACATGATCATGTCAACACTTTCCAGGGTTACTTAATGTCATGAGACTTGGGATCTGCACATGATGTAGCGTGACATATTCAGCCTTAATCTGTGTTTATTGTTCATCATATTTATCTTGTGTTGCAGCGTTTTCGCTCCCTGACATTGACATTCATTGCCGGTCCTGTGCAGCCCCATGAGCTATGTGAATAAACACAGCAAACACAACACCCTTGAAACGCCATAATCCCTTTTGTTTTGGTGGAGGCTCTTTTCGCTGTGTATGCAATTGGGAAATCCTCTCTGTCTTTCCACACACACACACACACACAAACGTGCATACACATAGAGACATACAAACAAATGCACAGGAACAAATCAACGCGCGCGCACACTCACACACACACACACTTTCCTCTCTGCTCACTTTCTCTTTCAAAAGCTCTTATCTATTTATAGACTTTGATATGTAAACCTATGAAATCTTACCTCAGGCGAGACAATCAGGCCTGTTCTTCTTCAATCCGCTGGAATCAAAAGACAGAAAGGGGAACAAAAAAACAGATGAGAAAAGCGAAACACAAAAGAGACACAATGTAAGAAGAGAGAGGCAGAGGCCTGGTTATAGTATAGGGTTGATAATTACAGCCAAAGACAAGGCAGATTAGGACGACATTTTCACAAAATGCTTCCTGAAGAGGAGACTGACAGAGGAGGCAATGTGTTTTATTTTAGAACCAAAGCTCACATTGCCTCCCATCGCTTTGCATTAAAAGAGCAGGACGGCATTGCTCTGCTGGTGGAGGAGGAAAGGAGGCCGGCGATCTGTCATGGGGCGGTGCACCCGATACCCGAGACGCGCCGTAATGAAGTGGACATTGGGGGAAATAAACGCGGCAGATTTACCAAATTTGGTGAGCAGCAAGTCTAACGCAGCATAGCAGCACGGGGCATGAGAGGTCAGCTCCATTTTCTCCTGCGCCCACTGACATCATCTAAAATGGCCTGGCTGAAATTAGCCTAACCCCCAGAATGACATATCTCTCCGCATAAGCAGTGTGGACGCGACGAGCGGCTGAACGTGAAATCCAAATCAACACATTGTTTTTGCAGTGTCAGAAGCAGCCAGGAAATGACCATCACTCGCTGGCTTGGGGATATTTGTTGTCAAAACGGTAGCTCTGCAAACTGTTTGAAATAATCTAATCCAGCGAATCTTGACTCGTTAGGGTCATTATGCAGGCTTGACCTCGTTCTGTAGGGATGGATCTCGGCACAGCGAAGGGAAAGCGCGGGCGGACAGGGGCTGTCTGCAGAAACACGGAGAACTTCCTCCGTCAATAAGTGTGACGCATGTTGGCTTCAGAGACGGGTGGCTGCCTGGTGGAAGTAGCACGACACCCGTTGACTTTAGAGCCCTTTACGCCCCCGGCACCAAACAAGACAACACAGATACAGTCAATTTTTAGAGAGGGAAAAACACGCATTGTGGGGCTTAAGAGCACTGAACTATTGTTCTGCGCAAAGAGGAGCTTTGTATTATAACACAGAAAATTCCTTGTTGACCAATTATAGATAACACAACACATTAACATATAGATACAGTATATACTGTTCCTATAAATACATTTATTGATTTGCACATATCTTTGCATTGGCACAAACATCATGTGAACAGATCCTGCTGTACAGAAGCCCTGAAGCCACACAAAGCCTTCAAATACACATTTCAACATAAATTAGTCATTTTTTAAAACGGTGGTTGTGGAGTACCAAAGTACAATTACTCAAATACTAACCTTTACTTGTTATGCAACTTATTAAATCTACTTCATTACCAGTGGTGGACAGTAACAAAGTACATTTACTTTTTGTATTTAATATATTTCAAGTAATGGAGCTGTGCACTTTGTTCACCTCTGTTCATTACATTTAACAGCAGTAGTTATTATAATTTTGTACAAAACATATGTAATATATCATTGTACAAAATATGCTGCATTCATTACTATAAAAAGCAGTTCATATTATCTCCACTTTGGTCATCTACAACATTCAAGTGCTGCCTACAGTACATATTAATGCAAAAACAACAATTATATACAATTAGTACCTTTAATAGTTTAAGTACATCTTGCTGCTAATACTTCTGTAGTATTACTTTTGAATAGCTTTTAGAGTTTATGGCGTGGTTTACAACTTTGACTTAATTAAACAATCTGAACACTTCTTTCACCACTAGAAAATGAGGAAACACTTGATTCGAACTGTATGTGAAGCATTACTTGCAGATAATAAAGTCTCCAGCTCAAAAGGTAAAGTATTAATGTTGTGTTAAAATTATAATTATCTAATATTACATTCTTTTAGTGTAATAAGTCATCTCTCCTGATAATGCCTTTGTGGAGAAATTCATGCATAAGCAAGCAGACATTTTTATATTTACATTTTATATTTATAATATTATGACTTGATTTTGATAGAAATAAATCATTCTGGCACACACATAACACTCAACACATTATAGTCAACATGTGAATACAGTCAGATTCGGGGGAAGGCCTCCCTTCTGCCACATCACTGCCGCCGGCTGCTGATAAACTGTTGATTTCACCGTCATCTCCATCACTGTACCCTTACATGGCCAAAGAAAGAGGCAATCCTCTTTGCTGTCTCCTTGTGTCTCAGAAATAATAAATACACTTTTTTTAATGGCTGACTTTATGTTGCTTTTGCAGCAGAGCTGTCGCTCGGGTAGTAACACTAAAGATGCAATCACAGCGGTCGGCGGGTGGAAGATGGACGAGTGAGCGGGACAGGTGGACAGGTGAGATAAGGAGGTTTTGTGAGAGGCAGTCAGGCCTGGATTTGTGTGGCTGTCCGCTGCTGGACGCTTAATAGCTGATGGCAAGCTGTGATTGTGATGAACATTTTAAATCTCTGGTCCAGTTTACCTTGACCTTTTTCCGTCTTGTCTTCTGTTGTATCCCATTTCTGGCACCTCATCTGTTGTGGAATATTAGCGTCTTTGTTTCACTGTGCTCGTCATTTGCCCTTAACTATGAGATTTATGTAATAGTGTGGCTGTTTTTACAGGAATAAAAAGTATGGCATGTTTTACTGTCTGTCTGTCTGTCTGGCTAGTTATTCTCTTTACAGGGATTCTTGGCACAGCTGACGAGTGTGAGCTGATATTAAATGGTTGATCCACCTAAATTACAAGGAAACACAATTCTCACCTTTTTGTCTGTTGGTGTCTGTCCATGCTGATAGCTTTGGTTTGATTTGTGCCGCTTTTGATATTTTTTCTGCCTCCATCCCAATACAATGAAGATAAATCAGTGAAACAATACATTTAAAAACTTCAAAAGTTTCAAAGCACAATTGCCAGATAACATAAACGCAGTGATAGCAAACATCTAGAGGAAGATTTAGATGGTTGACCATCGACATTAACGCTGGAACCTATTCATTCCTTCTGATAGCAACACAGGGACAGCCGACTGAAAGTAATATTAATCCACAGCACTTGATAATATTATCTTACCTTTTTATAAATTGTACACTATTGTACACTAGTTTTTCCATCTGTTTTGTTGCCACTTTTTTTTTTATTATTCTGAGCTTGATTATAAATGAATTTAGCCCATTAATCAGTTCCTGGTAATGTCAGATAACATTAATGACAGAGGCCAAACATTACTGAATGCAAGATGCTTTTTATTAGCGGTAATGCAACAGGTCAAGCGGCTGAATCAACTTCTGAACAAGACAATTTTGTAGGTTGGAAGTTGCAGGAGTGTGATGTGTGGTTCAGCAGATGCCTGCAGGCTGCTGAATAAGACTTTGCATTAAAACAGTAATTAATTCATTTGTCCATTCATCAGTCTTTCATGTGATCAGAAAAATGGGTGGCCAATGAATATTTTTCATTTTAGTTTTCATTGCTGAAAATACCTTTGGTCACAGATTAAATACATTTGTGTGGTGGTGGTGATTTCAACCAAAGTTTAAAGTTTAAATGTTTATTTGAACACTTTTAGTAGTAACTAGTAAAAGCAAACTTTAAAAAGAATGAAAGCCTAATTTTGTGTAGTGGGAATGTGTTTTTCTGTCCTCTCATAATTATCAGTCAACCCCTTAGATTTTTTTCCTGAAACAAATTGGAGGGGGATGCAGTGTACATAAGGACTATTTCTTTGGTAGTAAGCCAATGATTCGGCTGTAATCAGATATGTTTTCATAACAAATAAGTCATCTTTTCTACTGTCAGTTAATCCATCAGTCTTCTCCAATTCATGAAAGCTTTTCCATTTCCCATGATAAATTCCTGCTGTCAAGTATTTCCTTGTGTGTAGAGTGTAGGGAGGGTTTTTCTGTTTTACATTGACGGCAGCGTCAACAGTGGTTTGTTACAGAGGGAGATGGAGTAGAAACAGAAGAAGTGCTGGGTGGTTGAAGCAGCGACGGCAGCTGTGTATGATCAGATAATGAGAAGAGCTCCACCTACAAAAACATAAACTTTATCCACTGAAAAAATTCCCCCCAGAAAGAAGACATCACAGCGTTGGACACGGGCCACGCTGTCTGATTGGAGTGATCTCTTTGAAGTGCATTGTAATATATCTTATGAATGACATCGGGAGACAAACAACCAAAACCAACACGCATCTATGAGGTTCGCTGCTTTCGGATTACACAATTGTTAAAATGTTTCATCTAATGTAAAACAACTGCTGCGCGTGTTGGGAGAAAGTGGCTTGAAGTCAATCTAAAATGCATAACAGGTCTGTACATTTCCATTCCACACCACTCAGTCTCTCGCTGTTTAGCCTCTCTGAGAGTGATCGATGCTCTCTGGCCCACTCTCTGATGAAAGAGTCATCCTTTTGTTTTCTGTTGCTGGTGGATTTGAGCAAAGTTTGATGGATGTGGGTGGACTTGTCACACGTGGGTGTGTTATCTCTTTGTTGTGTGAAATGGAGACAAAAGAAGAGGAGTGGATGAGAAGACTGTGATTTTTATCTCTGAAGTGCAAAAATGTTTCTCGGCGCAACACGGGGAGGGAGTGGGAGAGAGATTAGAGCTGTTGAGGAACAAAAATAGATTGATCAGATAGAACGATAAGAATAACGAAGGGCTTTGTTTGTTAATTCTCATTGGGTTTTTTTTTTTTTTTTTCTGTGTTGTGTTTAACATTTCCCTGATCCTCCCCTTTTGTTTTACCTCAGCATCCTGTTATTTCATGAGTGGTAAATATGGAAACGTCTGTATTTACACCTTGCAGTAATTAGGCTCCTTACCTCCATAGATTAAAAAATAACCTAATTAGGAATATTTTTGTTTTGCTTGGCTCCACACCTGTGCTGCAGTCTCTATGTGTGTCTGAGTGTGTATGGGTTGTTACTGTATGAGTGTGTGCTGGCCCCCAGGGGTGGAGGTGCGCCTGCCTGGTGTGTGCTCCTGGCCCCAGGGCCTCCGTGACTCACTAAGAGGAGTCAGACATGGCCTCCCAGGCTGTCGGGACTGGGCAGGGAACACACCTCGGATTTACCTGCACTTAATCCCCATAGAGAGGTCAGGTCTGTGCTCCTGCGAAATCTCCCTCGTGTGGAAGAAAACACCTGCGATCCATTTACTTCTGAGAACCAATGTTCTTTAAGAGGGCCCACGGGAGCCCAAAAACATGTGTGTGTGGAGGGAACTGTTTGTTTGTGTATATTTATAATAAAAGGTCTGAGCCATATGTGCATGCACATGCATATTGTGTGAAGACATGACTGTGCACTTCAGCGGGAAAGGAAGCAAGACTTGATATATCGCAGCAGACAGTTCAAATTACTTTTATGACTTTACTCTATCATCCTGAATTTGCCAGCGCGAGTCTTCTTTCCTCCTCTAACCATGTAACCTTTTACTCAAATCTGACAGATGTAGAAGTAATGATGCCTTCTACAAGTGAGGCCTCCTAGTCTACAGACCCGCGCCTCCAAAGGCGGCAACTCCACCGGAGGGCTCTGATAGAGATGATTTCAATTCTCCTCAGCCATTTAATGATGGATGAACCTGCAGCTGCAGGAACATTTGACAAGCCGCTGTCAGCTGTGACAACCGGGACTGAGTGAATGAAGGAAGGAAGGTAGGAAGGCGCAGATACACACACTGTGATGTGCAGACAGACAACAGATGATGGCAGATGGAGTGAAGGGAGGGATTGTAAAAAAAAAAAGATCGCCGTTCAATCTGCAGCATTGACAATATGGTGTCAGCCCTCCGCCGGGGAGACGTGACAGGCTGGCAGGTGGGCTGCTGTTGTATGTGTCACTGACTGGGAGATCAGGGCCGACATGCAGAGATTCCCACAACCCAGACTCCAGGTTCTGAAGCTTATGATTGCAGCCGAGGCCACGGTGACACATGAACTCACAGTGGCACACGTGCACGCACACACACACGTCCGTGCGCATACACACTCCGCGGGTGTAACGTTACATCGCCTATCGCTAATTACCGCCACAGTGCCAGCATTCAGAGCTGGGGCTCCAAATTACACAGCTCAACCACAACAAGGGCGATGTGCCCAGCAGTCATTTGTCAGACTAATTATTTGTCTTGGGCTTGTAATTGCAGTGAGAACAGGTACTCAGGTAATTGTGTGGTAAGCTGCAATGTTAAGTGATGCTTTCCCTCCATTTTCAGGCGAGATGAAAGGAGTAAAGGCTGCAGTGCTGAAATACGTGGCTCAATCCGGCCTCCCAGTCCGACACTGAGTCTAAAAATACATGCCTCGAATGAGTCTCAGCTTTTTGAGAGGAAGAGAACAGCACCTTGATGTCAGGATCATCAGCATGGGTAATGGCTCTTTCCATTAGACTGGCTACTTCCTGAATATATGTAAATAATCAAGTCCCTGGTGTATGCTGCATAATAACTCCATTAATCACAATCCACAGTCAATGAAGGTAAAATATGGATGTACAAAGTAGAGTAGTTAAAATCAGTAAGAGTCTCATATCTGTGAGCAGGAGTTGCGGTAACTCAAAGAAGCACATTTCCACTTTGTGCAGTCTTATGCGGCTGCATACAAATATAAATACACAGGCCACTGTCATTTGCAATGATGTTTGGCTCACTAGCACTGTCACCTATCATCATAATTATGACTGTGTTCTCTGTTATTCTTATTTTTAAATGTGTATCCCATGATTCCTCACAGGGGTTACACAGGGCCGACTGGACATGATGTCAGGTTGAATATTATAATGAGCAAAAAATAAATAACTCATCGAGAAGTATAAACAGAGGAATTTTTTTTTCTATTTGCCCTGAATCCAATAGCGGCCCTCCCGCTGTCTGCGAGACTTGTCTGATCTGGACAATGGTCACTGGATTCCTCCGTGTCGCTTCCTGATGAGCAAATCAAGTCTCACCACGCCGTCGTCTCCGGCCATCTTGCAGTGCTGCTCCTGTGCACAATATTGCCCACGGGGTCTCCTCGCTCTTTTGTGTCAGGGAACACGCAAGCTCTTGAAAAGGATCTATAACTATCAGCGACAGCCGGGGCCAAAGCGCGGCCGGCCTCATGCAGAAAAGGCCACTTCTACATGAAAAGGTAGAGACATAACAGAGTCCTCTACCTTCCCTTACCTTGCTTTAATGCGGTGCGTTGGCCTGGTCAGATCTTTTTCATGTGCGCTGGGGCAAGAAATGTCGGCTCTATCATTAATATCAACAGGCGCGCTGACGGAGACTCTGATAAACAAAATGTTCTCTCTCATGAACAGAATGTGTTTGGGTGTCCGTCAGCATTCACCACCTTTAGCTTCTACTTCAGGATTAAGTGTTTTGCAGCTCAACACAGTCACCGTCTGTGTAATGTGCATGATCAGTGTGTCTGTGGAGGATGAGAATAAGGAGTAGGCGTTTGGTTTTTTTTTCTCTCTCTCTCTCTCTCTTTCTTTCTCCCTTTCTCTCTCTCCTTCTTTCTTTCTTTCTCTCCTCACGGTGGAGACACCACGGTGCCATCTGCTTTGCATTTGTTTAACAAAGATTTATTGTGCAGCAAGACACTAATCCAAAACACACACACACACACTCTCTCTCTCTCACACACTCACACACACACACACACACACACACATCTCGCCTTCTTCTCGTCACAGGCCGCGAAGAAAAAAAAAGAAGTGAGGGATGTGGGATTGGAAACGCTTGGCGCTCTCTTTGTCAACTCTCACTCTGACGAGAGGAGAGAGAGCCGGCTGGCACACAGAGGTAGGAATGCCAATTATGGCCTCCTCTGCCTCCATGTGGCACACACCAACACGCCGATTTGGAGCTACAATTATAAACTTGTCATACACGTGTTTATGGTGAGGTGGAAGCATAAAAGTGCAAGACTTTTAGCAAAAAAAAATATAAAAGACGGAATCAAAGCAGGGAGAAATTGCTCATCTGTAGCTCCGCAATGACAGGATTCATTTGTAATGTGGCGCAGAAGGTGTTACACACTTCAGCATCAAACGGGTTTCAGTAGGCAAGGATTATCTTCTGCTCATAAAGGGAAAACAGGTCAAAGTGGCTCTCAGGAACAGCTCTTATCATGTCAGCTCGGGAAGCAGGGCGATGTAGCTTGGCGTGTTACTCCTCTCTGTCCTGTCCAGGTGAACCCTCGTATCCGCTGACTCCTCCTGCCCTCTTTGTCACCGCATGCCAGGGAGAGGAGCGGGGTCCCGGGGGCATGGACCGTGCGCCCCTACGACTGGAAAAGGCCACAGGAGAGAGTTGGAAGGGCCCCTCAGAGACGACAGAGAGGTTAGAGGGCCCCTATGATGTGCCGGTGTAGAGCCTGTCGAGCCTCTTCCGAAACAGTCGTCTGCATGTTACCCCACTCAAAGGAAGGGCCGAGGGTCCCCATCTGCCAAGTGGTAATACCAGAGTGTTCATCATTTAGGGGGCTAAACACCGAGAGGCACGGCCATACACACAACAGAGGCACATATGAGCATGTGTTCTTATGTATATGCACTTGTACAAACCGAACAAACACACTCGCTTACAAAAGCACATACACACACACATACACACATACACACACACACACACACACACACTCAGCTAGGATGTATCCCAGAACCCCTATCCAGTGCCAGTGTTCAGTGCTGAGCCCTCCAACCTCGGGGTGAAGCCCCTGCCAGTTCACCTGCCAGGGCTGGACAAGCAGAGCACTTAGCGCCCCGGAAAGGCCACACTCGCCCCCACCCATCCACACCCACTGCGTTACTTGGGGTCAAGGAGGCTTCACCCACGCTCCCATTCCCTCTCTGCCAAGCATGGCCCCATGTCACCCGTGCACAAGGCTCGACGTCCCACGTTCTTTAAGCCACCGCTCCGTTCGTTAGAGGTTACTTCCTGCAGCTTCCTCATCTCGTTTACAGTGGTGTGTTAAAGGGTATTTCTGTCAGAGTGGACTTTTATGTGATGCTTTCAGATCTCAAGTTAAAATAAAATACAAAAAAAATTTCATCAACACATTATTCAAACACGTCAATCTTTTTTAACACAAATTTTAGGACAACCTGCTTATTTCACAAAATTTAAAAGATCAAGTTTCTGCTCAAACATAAACCAAAAATAACAAACAAATTACCCAAGGCTTTATGTTTTCACTAAATTAATGGCTCTCTACTGTCTTACAGAACAAAAAAGGGAGGAATACAGTAATCAAATGACTCCATCTGTGTGGTTTTCCAAGCCAGAATTCATTACTTCAACGTTGGTATTTATTGCCTTGAGAAAGAAAGCCTCCACCTCATCCCCCTGTGCTAAATTAGCCTGTTGTTGCTGCGTGCAGCATGCTGTGCAGCACTGCATTGATGAGAAGAAGGCCTGTGACTGAAAAGAAGGGACATGAATAAGGAAGATGACTGAGATGAAAAGAGAGATATCCACCCTGGGAATGCAAGCAAACAAGAGGATGTGGCTAGTTTTTCTCATGACCCTTTTGTTAGGAAAAAAAAAGAAAGAAAAAAAAAGTTGTTTTGTTACTTGTTTTCTAGTCTTGTATTGGCCAGAGCCTTGTACATTCCACACCCATCAAAATTATAATTAATCACTTTGAGCAAACAGGATGGTTTCATAAGGAGTTTGACCTGGTTTATTGGGAGCTATGCTTTACAAGACAAAAACTAAGACTGACGTGTTGTTGTAAGGTACCTACATGTGAAGAAAATGTAGTAGTATGAATGTTTGAGTTCTAAATAATGGACAGTAAATTATAAATTCCTACAAAATCCTGTATGTGGGTTAAGGGAAGACTCTTAATTTGAAGGGTACTGGTTAACTTCTAAAAATGTTGCCTTTGTATTTTAATTGGAGTAAAAATGTAAAAAGGGAGCTGTTCTGAGTTTTGACAAAAATGTAGCATTTGTTTCATTTTACAAACTGAACGTGTTGCACTTCCTCTGACTTTATGCCCCTTTGCTCTGTTTGCTTTGGATGCTTTTGCAGTGTTTCATTTATTATCATGCATTTCTGCACAGGTGAGATATACCATGTTAAATAGTGAGCTTTAGAGGTGTTGGTTGAAGGCTTTTATTAGTTTTGGAAAAGCTAGCTGTTTCCCAGAGTTTCCAGTATTCATGCTAAGATAAGTCTATCAGCTGCTGCTTCACGTCCCGTATCTTCATATTTACCATAGAGACATGAGAGTGCTATCAAACAAAAACAACAAAAACAAAAAATATATTTTCCCAAAATGTCTTTAGCCCTTTAAGTTTGCTGATGCATGCGTGTAGCAGGGCTGTAACTTCCAATGCTAGAATATTTATTGATTTATTTATTTGGATCCCCATTAGCCACTACCAAGGTAGCAACTACTCTTCCAGGGGTCCACTCAAGTAAAAATTACATCATAATGCAAAACAATGTAAATTAAAATCAAAGAAAAAAAAGGAAACAAGAAAATAACAACAAATACAAACAACAGTAAAACTACTAATAACCATAATAACAACAGTGATGGGTTCCGCGCTTTATCTAAAGTAAGAGTAAGAAATTTGACACAGCTCAAAAAACATATACTGTTGTGACCTTCTGAAAAAATATATTTAGGTCATTTATTTATTTTATGAGAATTGTAATTGTCTTTTTGTATCTGTTAGCCTGCAGGCTGTGCTCTCTTTCTCTTTTCACTTTGGACTTTTCCTTGGGAAGGCGCTGTGAGCATTTATGTAAGAGTAACCCCTGTCAGTGCCTTTCTTCTCTAACACTGCTTGGGACTTATGCTGGTGCCTTGTAATTCATTGCTGACCATGGAAGTATGGTCCTTGTCTGTACTGTACTAAACAATGTAAGTCCAAAACAAGAAGTTTGGCTGCAGCCTTGGTATAGAATCAGATGTGCAAAGGTGAACTGGACTAAATAGTAAAAGAGGAGTGAAAAAATAAAAACAGTCAAAATAAAGCCAAATTGTGGCGCTTTTATGTTTTACCTATGAAGTCAGCTGGGGAGGGAGGGGGTCCTGCTGACTGAGAAGGGCAGATTGAGGATGGTGATTGCCGTTGGGAAGAAAGGGTTGTTGTGGCAGGTGGTGTTGTACTGATGCACCAGAACTGTCTTCCAGAGGGTTAGATGTCAAAGAGGAGCTTGTCTGGCCAGAGAGGGCCAGCAGCGATCTTTTCTTTGCCCTTTTCTTTTGCTCTGCCATCCTACAGGTCTATACGCTAACATCATGATGGAGGGTGAGCGGCAGTACGCTAACCTCTCAACGCCTCAAATGACATCCTGCAATGTTGAGATGTTGAGAAAAGGCAGAGGCATTTATGGTTGATGTAGTTCGACCACGCTTAGCAGTGACATGTCGACATGTTAGCCCAAATAGACGTAGGAAGAACATCCTGTGTCGGGCCTTGTTAATCACATTGGAGATATATGCATCCTATTTAATGGTGTTGCAGATGGTGGTCCCTAAGGAACTTGAAAGACTGCACTGTGTTCACAGTAGCGCCATTTGGGCCTGTGGGTTCTTGTGGACGTCAGTCCTCACCTCCACCATCTGGACGGTATTACGCTAAAGATTGCTGATTGCACAACAAGACAGATTCTGGCACTCTCCTTGTTTGTTTAGGCTGACTAATATGGAACCATTAACAAACTTCAGGAGCTTGACTGAGAGCTACATCAGAGCTCAGTAGAGAAAGAAGATGAAAGGAATAGCACTGAGTATTTTTAACTTGCTAAAGATATTCATTTTTATTGATTTGTTTTTCTATTCAAATGATTGTTACAAATGTGAAGTCCCTCAGATTAAACCAGAGCGTTAAAGGTTATTCAAATGTTCTGCTTGACTCAGATCAAATAAATGGCAGCATGATTAGAAGTTGGACAGTCTTATTTCTTTGGCAGATTTGAGCCTCCCATTCGACTGTTCATGTACCTACAATGCTTACATCTGAATGAAGTGCAGCTCTTACAGGTTATCTAGGTTTTTTTTTAACCATATTGCTGTGTTGCAGTTTTCTAAGATTTAAGTTTTTCCAAATATTTTATTTTTGCTTTTGCTTTTAATGTCCTGTGTAGATGAGGCGCCTGCTCAAAAGAGAGTAACTCCTCTCATTGGAGTGCCCTGAATAAATGACACTGAATGTAAGGTGAAGATCAGCTGTTGAGATAGAAGGTAGTCAAAGTGGGAAACTCCCTGTTCCTATTTATTAGCTTCAAGTGTTGCTCCTCAACGTTTCTTCAAGATTGAACAGTGATGAAAAAAGAAAAAAAGTTGAAATTTTTCTCTGGATAACGAAACGAAACACTAATTAAAAAGTAATTCACACTGACAAAACAGTGGCATATAGTAAGAGATATGAAGACAAAGACAGAAAGTGCTGTTCTCTTTGGTCCGCTGTCACAATGGACCTGCTACTAAACTGCTGTGAATTTATCTGCAAAAATATTATCCCTATGTCTTTCTTTTACATGCAGCTTTTCTAACACAATCTAAGCCCCAGGGACAACTGAAATTGCACCAACCTCATTTACATGACATGTATTGGTAAATCCTAAAAACTGAAAAAGAGAAAGAAAAAAAAAAAAACTGCCTGTTCTATTCTTCCAGAAAGCAATTTCTCTCCCCTCTGTGAGGTAACTTTCTTTTTAACATTTAGAGGACATATTGCATTTTGGTGTGAATGAGAATAGTGTAAAGACTCCTCTTTGCAAGACATCAAGCAGGAAAAAGGCCTGCCATAGCACTAACATTAGGTGGGTGTCACACACACACACACACACACACACACACACACACACACACACACAAACACACACACACACACACACACACGGGAACTCTCATCACATCTCTCCTCATCCATTTCACCTGAAAAAAAATCTTTTAGAAATTTACACATAGCCATATACAGTACACACACAAACACTCCTCACACACCTAATTAAAACAACAACAATATGGTCCAGGATAGATTTTATTGTTTATCATATTCACACATCCATTGCCCCCCCGCCCCCACCCCCAATTTCCCCTCAGGTTCTCCGTCTTCTATACAAGATTAACTTTCCAATCCTTTCTGTCTCTCCCTTTGGCTGTCCCCTCCTCTAATTCACCCTAAAAAGCTGCTGCTTTTGCCATGTACAATTACAAACGGGAATGCTAGTTAATGCGCACTAATAATGTTCAAGCTGAGAAGGTTTGTCGGTAATAATTACTTCCCGCGGAATGAGTTATAGTAGTCGCGAGATGTGTATAAATACCTACTGTTGTTTTGCCTAATTTTCTATTTCCATCGCAATGTGACTGTCGCCTGGTGCTAAGTAAATCATTTTGTTTCGTGTGTGAAATTTGTCACAGGTGACAATGAGGAGAGAGGAAAAACAGAAATGTCAACTTACATTCACGCTGGAAATGAAAATAGTAATTTAATCCAACATTGTAATGATTTTCATTTCATTACAATTTTTGAGTCATTACACATAGCAACAATTACAGAATACTTGACTCTCATCACAGGTACACAACAAAAAATAACCTTAAAAACCGGGGAAGAGGTGCATGTGTGTGTGTGTGTGTGTGTGTGTGTATATCTGTGTGTGTACGTGTGTGTGTGACAGCACGTCCCTTCAAAGTGGATCAAATTTCAATCTTAGATTGCCTCCTTGGATAATGTGGAAATATTAGAGAAGCCTTGATCTAAAATGGAGCATGGAAATGAAGTGGCAGAGGGAGCCCTGAGGACAGGCAGCAGACACAGCGCTGGGCCAGCCATACATACCTCTGGGAGGCTGCAAGCACAGCCTGCCTCTCCTATGTAAATGTCCCATTCCACACATTAGTCATACTGCCTTCACCGTACACTAAAGTGTGCCTCGCCCATCAAACCCTGCCTGCCTCCATGAAGATCCTTCGAATGTTCCACAGATAAACCCCAGAGGCCCTTCCTACCCCTCTACCACCCCCACCTCCAGGACCACAGAGCGGCTGATTGGTTAGATACCCCAGGTAAATGGTGGAAATTCTAATGGGACACTTGAATGCTGATGTCAGGAATTTTCTGATGTGGGCAAATTGATAACATCTGTGAAAAAAAAAACCTCTAGATAGGAACTATTGTCTTTTCTCTTTTATCTACATCTTCTTAATTTGTTTTTCATTATAAATTTCATTATAAAAATCACTGGTTGTATAAAACAGTGTGATAAAAAGTGACGGATTGGCAGGCGGGGTCTCTGGCTACTAATCACCATAAGTATTGACTTTCACATGACTGTTGATTTGTTTCTGGTTGTAATGCACTGTCAGTCACAGTGCCCTAAATTACATGTTATGAACCAACTGAGCCAGGAGCAACACACCAGTCCCATTACCCCTCCTTATGAGCTCCACCTTATGGCCCTGCCTCCCTGTGCAGCCCTGCCCTGTCCCACACCATCAGTCGCCTCTTCTTCCTCCTCTGTTTCCATCGCGGAGTGGCGAGGTCTGGGCCAAACTGGCTAATTTATTCCACGATTAATTGGTCTCGGGCTGGATGGCTGATTAAAACCTGTAATGGCTTACAGGGGAAAAAAAGGAGACGGCAGGTTGGGGTACCGCTGCTAACCAAATGATTCTATTAGACGTCTCACTGTCCGGCCAGCTTCACACTCCCCAAGATGACACTTTCAGTCTTTATTGTTTAGTCTGTTGAGAAATTGTGAGTTTTGTAATGCTGTTGCTGAACCGTTATTTACACAGTTTAAGCAACAGTGTAATTGGACATCTTGTGTTAGTCTATTTTCATGTAACCTACTTTGTTGCTTTCCCGGGGAAACAATGAATGTTCAATACAAGTTCCTCTTAAAATATAACACAAAAATATATTTGTTTAAAGCTGCACCAAGTTACATTTTTATAATAACAATGTGTAATAAGGTCTTTGTCACTCGTAGTGGGAACTGTCACTCAACTCTGAACGGGAGACTGTTTTAGCATCTTCCTTAGCATTTCGGTTTTATGGCCCCCAACTTTTGGTTTTGGTTCAGTCTCACTTCTTTCAGAAGTAGCAGACATATTTTTTTCAGTTAAAAGGCTTTGATAAACACACTGTAAACTAACTGTCCAGTACCAGACAGCAGATAGACAAAGTTAGCTGGTGAAAGTTAGCGGAGCAGCTAACGAGACAGATGATTTTTCTCTGGAGTTGGTGGTGAACAAACCAGAGATAAAAGGAAAATGAATATTGTATCCAGTTTGCCTTCTGACTGCAGCTTCTGTGCAGAGAGAAAGAAGAAAAGTCAAGAGTCACACATCACAGAGATTAACATGTTAGCAGCATGATAGAGAGGCCTCTCTGTCATTATCAACTCTGTCACTTTAATTACGCTTTGCTGATAAATACAGCAGGCGTTCAAACTTCAAACCACTACAGGATCTGATTGATCTTTCTCTGTAGGTATCACAGTCTCAGGGGTCGGTGACAGTAGTTTGATTTTCTTACAGTCCTCTAGCATTTTCTAAATGGTCAGGTTGTCCATTGTGTTGGGCAGACAGGGCTAAGGTGATTCAGCCTGATTGCTATTCTAATCAGGCTCTATATATGCTGGACTCTTGGCTCCAAACCTCCCGACCAAGTTAATGTCATTAAATAAATAATGAAAGATATGTATTATCTATCACTCCATCTAACATGGGATCATCTATGTATTATGCATTACCTTCTCTAATTTATTCATTAAGACAAAACGAAAGTCTTGTTAGCCTCATTTCTTAGACATGAGCCCAAGCCATGCTGTACTCCACGCTGATACACTCCTATTTATACACGGCCACTGAGGACTACAAGGCTGTTTGCAGCCTGAGCGACAAGTACACCGGTGATTAATTGAAACACATGACTGAAAAAAAGAATTAAAAAGCAATCATTCATTTATTTAGTGATGCTTTTCTCATTTAAAGCATGGTTGTGTTTTTTGCAGTCAGAAAGACAAGAGTGAGGAATAACCTAGTTCAACATAGACTTTAAACTTGTATTTTTTATGTCTTTTCTTTCTTTTTTTACATGTACTTCATCTGTTAAAGTAGTTTTTTTTTCATAAGAAAAATGGCCATGGAAATCCCATAATGCAATACACATAAATATATTAGTCTTTGAGAGACATTGTGTGAGGTACTCCTTCTCTGCTTTTTTTATGTCACTTCATCCTTCTGTTCCACTACATTTCACCGGGTAATGTTGTACTTTTTACTCCACTACATTTATTTGACTGCTGTAGTTACTTATTGCATTTTCAGATTAAGATTTTATACAAACCATATGGTCTGTCTGTTAAAAATAATTAAAGATTTGCTCCATCTAGACCAGCTCCAACACAACTGTTTATTTTTCTTTCTTTATATTTTGTTCCCCCAACTATTCCTCCTCCCCCTGCCCGCTCTACTACATGTGCACACACTCACAGTCACGCTTTCCTCATATTTACCCATACAGAGCAGCCTATCCTATCCTTTGCACAACTCCTTATAGGCCAAATAAAGTTTGTTGTAGACTTTGTGTGACATTTTCTTGTGGCACCCACTTTGCTATGCCCTGGGTTATCTCACATGTCTAGCTACATTGCACGAATTAAGTTGTTTTAAAAAATACTGTGTACATGTTGGTCCACCAGTCAAAATAATCCAGTTCCGGTAAATGTAATGTAATTCTTTGATAGCGGCCATTTAGTAATTTTACTAAAAATTGCTTTGCTTAAAGTGATAGTTGATATTATTTGACTTGAGGTTGTGTGAGGTATCTATATTCAGTGTATTAGCTGCAGTAGATTTGGATCAGCATGCTCCCAGTTTGGAGAACACAGAAGCTGAGCGCTGTGTTGCAGTGGACGGCAGCATCCGCAAAAACATGTGGATTAACCACTTTGAAAAATGTAGTAATATAGTAAGCTTTATTTTGAATATTTTTCAGTTTTATCTTGCCATCAAACAGCCCTTTTCTTTGGAACTACAGTTTTTGAACTACCGTATTCCTACGCACAAGCGCGGCTGATATGCAGAGTAGTAGCCATAGTCGTGCTTGTGCGTAGTGATACAGTAGTTTAACGTCTGAAAAGATATAGTTCCAAAGGAAAGGGTAGTTTGACAGTAAGATAAAGTGGTAAAAATATTGTAAATAGAAAAAAAAGTGTCCACTTATATTGATATTGGTGTTTTTCTGTGTGGCTAAAACCCATTTTTGCAGCTGACCCCGTCCACAGCAGTACATCACTCGGCTTCTGTGCCGGTGCTCCCAGCTGCTTCTCCAAACTGGAAGCGCGCTGATCCGAATCTACTGTAGGTAATACAACCACATGTCAAATAACCCCAACTATCACTTTCAAAATTTGCATTAACAATTTTGACTTATAGCAGAGTATTTTAAGTATAGTGGTACTGCGATATTTACTCCAGTAAAGCAATAAAGTTCTTCTTCCACCGCAGTGAGTTTGTCAGTAAAGCTGCTGCTAGAAGAGGAAGGTGTTGCTGCTGATTCCTATGATCTGTACATGTGTGAGTGGGAGGTGGGAGGGAATGTTTTATTTTACTTCCTCTGTGTTTGTGTGAGAGCCCCCTGTATCCCACGCACACACACACACACACACCCTCCACACACTCCTGTTCCCATACTCCTGCTCCACAGTCTGAAAATGTCAATAAAATCCATAGCAGGTTAATCTCCCTCCGATGGAAACATGAACACTTTATCCAAAGCCGCATATGTTTCACACCCAGGGTCGATTTACTGTATGTCAGGGGCGATATTAGCATTCATATTAGCCGCTCTGCCCATGTATGATATTCGTCATTGCCAGCCCTTTAGCACACCAACACAGTTCAGGGATGCTTATCTCATGAGCCATAAATTAGGGGATGAATTCCCTCCGAAACATCGAAGGCGAAGGATGGAGGATGGAGTCATTGTGCTTGTGTGGTGTTTTGACACTGTAATGACACATGTTTTACAATCACCCCCTTCCCCTTTTCATTCGGAGGAGTGGACCTGTCCGCTCCTGCTGGAGAGAAATGGGCCTCTCGGACATTACCGCCTCCTCCCCGGGGAGACATAAATGAGCGAGTGGCAAAAGGGGGAGACTATAGGAAGAAGAAGAAGAAGGTAGAACTGGAGTGTGTCCAAACACTGAAGGAGGAGGAAGGAAGTGTGTGTGAATGTGTGTGTGTGTGTGCGTGTAAGTATGTTTTTTTTTTTTTTTTGGGGTGGGGGGGTGATGGGATGATGCAGAAAGGGAAAGGAGAGAAAGAGAAAGAGTGTTTGTTTTTAATTGCAACCGGGGCTGCTGCACAAGCACAAAGGTGCATCATTACTTACCTGACAGAGCGCCACAATCACAGGCCCTCCCTAATAAATACTCGTTACTTAAAACTAGAATATAAATAAAGTGAAGGTCACGTCTGAGGGAGGCGTGATCGAGTCCAGAGGTAGGTGTCTTAGCCATCAACCCAACCTCCCTCCGTCTCTCTCTCTCTCTCTCTCTTTCTTTCTCTGCTCCCTTTCTCATGCTCTGTCTCTCTTTCTTGCTCTTTCTCTCTTGCGCTCATTACAGGAGAAGCCATGCAGTGCTGGTTAGGAGAACGTGTGATGAGCCTTGGGAGATATATCCACTGGGAGGGAGAGAGGTAGAGAGAGACAGAAGGGGAAGGGGAATAGATAAAAAAATGCTGACTTGTCTTCAAAGGAGGCAAAAATAATTGAAATGGTGTGTGTGTGTGTGTGTGTGTATGAGAGAGAGAGAGCGGGAGGGGTGGGGTGAGGTTGGCGGGGGGAGATTGAGTGGCTCCATGTTCGAGTTGGTCATTAATTGAGGAGGAATGTGAAACACTGTGTGGTCCTCCGCCGACACCCTCGCTGACACACAAGAGGAGATTGATAGAGGAAACGGTGTGATAAAGATATGAAAGGAGGGAAGAGAGAGAAGGAGAGAGAGAGGGAGAGGAAGTGAACAGTGAAAACATAATAAAGTGGAGGGAACATTGTTGGAGCGGCTGAAACACGGAGGAGGGAGAAAGCAAGAGAGAGAGAGAGAGAGTTCAAAGTGTGCCGAGACTGAGTCCTGTCCTCGCCGTGTCCTTCCTCGAGCCCCGAGTCACGCATCGCTCATCTTGTCACATTGAACTCCAGATGCTCCTACCCTGGAGAACGCTCCGGCCGTGGCCATTTTTCTTCATTCTCGCTAACAATTTGGTAATGAAATATTGATTTTTAGTTAGATTCATATTGATGCCATTAGCTTTGCATTGATAAATCACGTTTGGCTGCTTGTCTAGCGTGGCAGAGCAAGAGCCAGGGCGGAGAGATTACAATCAAAGCCACTGATGTGTTAATTTGATGGATATTTCCCCTCCACCACCAGCACACACACCCCCCCCCCTCCACACACACACACACACACACACACACATACCTCCTCCTTCTTCCTTTCTTTATGTTTCATTGCGTTTCATAACATTGTGTTTTTTCTTTTTTTTTTTTTTATTACAAAGCACCCTGTGAGGATATTTATGTCCATGTCCATTTCTCCTGAAATAGCCTTTCAGCCGGCCTGCCTGTGGCAACACTGCACAGTTTTAAAGTCATTTCATCTCTTATGGACAAGACAAGGATATGAGCGAGTGTTTCACACCCGTTGAGTCAAATGAGGAAAACAGGAGAGGGCATGGCTATTTCTACGCTCTGCCATCGACCAAAAAAAAAAAAAAACAAACAAAAAAGAAAAGCTGCAACAAAATCTCACAATTTATGAGAGGCCTTTTTGCATGTAATAACCATAATCTCCGACAGTGAAGCGATATGTATTTTATCCGGTTTTTCAATATTTATTGTCAAAAATATTGGCAATATATGCGAAAGTGGGAAAAGCAGCTCTGAGGGTACATTTTTTTTAAGCAGAGACTCGTTTAAATGCCTCAAAATGTTACAGCTCTCTTAAGCGTTTCACATGCTAGGTTGGGAGGATATAACATTTGAGAAACATTAGAATCATTTTCCAGATTAGGGCGGTTTTTAAATGAGTCTCCTGCCGCAGCTTCGCCTTCCAACTGCAATATGTGTCTGCACACAGTCATCTTAATGAAAGGAAATGATGGCGTTCACTTTAATGACGTGGAGTTCAAGGACTGCTTATTGTTCCAGAGAAAAGCCATCTTTTTTCACGGTAATATGAGTCTTTTTTTTTTTTTCTTTTCTTTTTTTTTCACCGTGCAATTTCATTTTGAAAAACAGACACCGAAGGTTAAATGTGCTATATAGGTTGTCAAAATATGAGAGGGAATTCAGGATGTGAAACAGATATATTGATAACGTCCCCCTGTGCAGTTATCATTGTTTTGATAATGCTTCATCTCAACTTTTTTTTTTTTTTTTATCTTTCTGGGTGATTATGCAAAACAGAATATAGTCCTAATTATCACAGACACATGAGCCACTCTGTTTCACTCTAGTTATAAAGCAATCTTACTGCAGATGATCAACACAACTTCTCCCTTTCACATCCAGCACACATTTGTCTGCAGCTCTTTAAAGAAATGAACCAATGACAGTCCAATTTACAGCATGTTTACTGTGTGTGTCATAAAACAGCTCCCCGTTTACATTTATTCCCTAATTTAGTGCTCTGCATGGAGTGAATCTCCCACATGCTACTTCTCCAAATATTTTGGTCCAAATGTGATTTTGTTTGATAGAATGACAATAAGTGGTATTAAAGGGAGCCAGATGATTCCCAGACGTCTGGGGTGCTCTGACATTTACTCGAAACACAATTAAACCCCAGAGTTATGGCTTCTTTAGGGTTCCACGCTTTCCCTTTGATCCCATATTGCCCCCTTTTCCAGTCATGGATTATAGGGCCAAACTGGCTATTTGGGGAAAGGCCAGTCAGGTCCAAATGGGGCTGGTGGAAGAACACAGGCTCCACTGGCCTCGGGGAGAGCTTCGATATGACTGCAACAAATCTAACAGTTGAACTGGCTGCCCTCCAGTTTGGCTCCAACCCGGTTGATACTCAGTGTCATTCTTTGAAATAATGTTGAAAATAACACAATGAACTAGCCGCAATTGATCTAATGATGACCTATGACGAAACATTTCTGCTTTGGAACTCCACCTAAAGTTGGAGCTGTGTTCTGGCTTCAGAAAAAGTGTCATCCTCTCTGTTATGATAGTCGCTATAATTCGGCCCTGGCCTGATTCCCATCACTCCAAACTTCCATCAAGTCCAAGATGCTGTCTGTGCTCCTCATTGATTTGGCTTAGAGTTCCCACCTCTCTGGAGAAATACCCCCAGCTCAGGAGGATTTACTATTGATCCCCACTTCCTACGGGGGTGATATACCTTCATCCACACACACATTCAGTCTCGATTTTACCGACAAGGTGTGCGGCACAGATATACTGGGAATATTATGACAGAACAGATAGACTGCAAGAGAAAAGTTTTTCCCAGAGAGGCTACTCCGGGAGAGCTGACCCCTCATTCAGCGAAGAGTGAAATACCTCAATTTAGATTCTGTACGTGCTGATCGATGAGTCTTTATGTAGCACTGCCCTTTACAGTATTGTACTACCATGCTCTTTATTACTTTAATGCCTTTCCAGTGATGTCATTCTGAGGTCAGGCTCAGAAACAGGGGCTGTCGGTGGTGTTTTGATTGGCAGAAGCACCGCCGTGGCTCGACCAATGGCGGCCCGGTGTGGCAGCTGGTTGTCATGAGAATGGGCAGGCAGGGGAGGGGCTTCGTTAGGGCCTCAGCCATGGAACGGAATCGATATCCAACCCCCGAGGCATCGCTGTGTTCCCTCGGCCAGCGGAGAGAGGAAGACAGCAATGCTCGCACTCACTCCACAGCTTCAATACTACAGCTCACGGCCGCTAAATGANGGGGGTGGAGGGGGTCTGAGGAGAGAAGACAGAGCAGTCAAACATTTCAGGGCCCGCCATTCCAGAGTAATGAAGCATAGCAAGAGAATATACCTCTGCAACATTTGATAAAGATGGGCTGACATACCAGTCCAAATAGGTTCCTCTGTACACCAGCACATGTCTATCCATCACCGCTCCACATTACAGACAGGAAGAAAGGAAGGGAAGGGGGAGGGCAGTAAAGGGGAGAGGGTGAGGGGGCAAATAGACAGCAAAAAGAGAGTAAAAATTGACTGACAGTGAGAGAACAGGTGGGGAGGCAAGGGTAGATAGAGAGAGAGGAAGGGTGAGAGGTAAAAGGAGAGAGAGAGGGAGTCGGCGTATCCTTGGCAGCTGGTGGATCCTATCAAGGCCGATTGGTTGGTGAATGAGGCTCGGGAGGCCCGTGTCCTTGTACCCACCGGTTTGTTTTCCGCTCGCTCCCTCACTCCGCTCCTGCAGCGAGAGACAATAAAGAAGCGAATGAGTAAACGTTGCACATTTTACGTCCTCATCATCCCTGCACTCTGTCTCTCCATCTGTTACTCCCTCACCAGCGCCATAAAAAAAAAAAAAAAAAGACTTGAAAGAAGAAAAGAAAAAGAGGCAGAAAGACGTTGTTGTATGTTGTGAGCCCCGGAGTCATGTTTTGGTAAAAGTTTTAGTCAGGTTAAGATGTTAACATGAACCTTTGGAAGCCTGCCATTAAGTCTCACTGCTGAGAGAGGAAAAATCTCCTGTTTGAGCTATAAATGACACGTCTGATATAACACCAAGGACTTGTAACAACGTTGTAAT
Source organism: Seriola dumerili (assembly GCF_002260705.1). NCBI lineage: Eukaryota > Metazoa > Chordata > Actinopteri > Carangiformes > Carangidae > Seriola > Seriola dumerili. The sequence goes on along the minus strand of NW_019174446.1, from coordinate 5,138,513 downwards.
CGATATGATGATGATGCGTCAACAAGTGCGTGTGTTAGTATGACCTTGTTCAGACAACAAAACAATGTACAACTTCTTCAATGTAATATGTCTTAAATAATAATTCATTCTTGGCCTTTCTGTGTAGAAAATCATTATGTTGAATACTTTAGTCTGATCATCCAAAACCGGTTATAATCACAATTCTTGTAATACTTTAATAGTAATGTTAACATAGCTACTACACATTTGTACTTATCATCGGTAGTTATTGGATGTTTCTCTTTTTTTTTTTTAAGTAGTTTTTAAGAATGTCCAAACTGTGAGTTCAGAGAGCATCAGTACAAGTTCAAAATGTTTCAACTCGAACAAAAACTTTGCTCTCAACGCTCATCTTTAGGAATCTGATTCATAAACGTACAAAGAGTGAAGGGAAACGAGGCTGTGTCCGAAATCACTCACTACGCCATAGTATTCCACAGTGCATCATGGAAAGTAATGTACGACCGATGGTGACTAACCAAGCAATATATACCATCATGCAATCTGCTCGCACTCAAAGACACAAAAGTGGTGCGTAGAAAATTATCCAAGTAGTGTCCAAGTGTTTTTCCATTTTACTGATGAGCTCACCATATAGTCCTCTACATAGAGCTCCCCGGATAGTGAGGAGGGAGGAGTGAATGAGTGAGAGACTTCAGACACAACTGTGGACTTACTGGTGAGTTCTGAGATCAGTCGGAGGCTGAGCTGCCACACAGACTCACACAGACACACTCCCTAGCTAACTAGCTCACAGCTAACGTCTGTACAGTCGGTAAATTTGCTGTTTGGAGCAAATAAACACCAACTGGGAAAATCATTATTTAAGTGTTAAAACCTATAAGGTAACACACTGAAAGAACGTACACCGCTCCACAAAAATCAGTTTTAGATCCATCTCCTTGTGTCACGGTGGCCGGTGATTGACCTAAGCAACAACCCATATTTTCACAGTGGACACAGCAGTTAGAGTGGAAATCCCACTCACCTGTCAAAAGAAGAAGTAATATTTTAAATCTTAAAATAATATTGCAACTTTTTAATCTTTACTCTTCACTTCAGAACGAGCCTTTTAAGCAGAACTGTGCTGCAGCTCCAGTCACTTGTTTGTAGCGCTGTCTCCCACAGTTGTACAGTTGGAAATGTAGAGTTTTGAAAGCCATGAATCGCAACACCTGGCCGAATAATTGTTGAGTCAGTTGATATTGATCAACAGCCATAACCAGCCCCTGCTGGCATATCACGGTTATTTTGTGCTACTGGACAGTAAAAACTTTTCTTTTTGCTCCTTTCAGCGAATTCATCCTTTTTAAAATAAACTATATAACTTAGAACAATGTAAACAGTGAGACAGAAAGAGGGGGGGGGGGCAAATACAACAAATAAGCCTTGCCATAACATAACACAACATGGCTGCGCGTCATCCCCAGGAGGTTGTATACTGAGGCCTGCTGCCTGCTGGCCAGCCAGGTACGCTGCTTTGCTCTCAAGTCTTGGGGTGATTAATGAAATCTTAACGGCAGGCCAGACACAAATATTCATCACCTGGCTGCCCCTATTGTAATGCATGTGGAGAAGCCGGAGCGTGACAGAGGAGAGGGGAGACGAGAGCCGGCCCAGAGACAAAACACAACATGGGGCACAGGGATTATTACCAGGCCCACGGAAACAACGCTTTTTGTTCTCCTCAACAAAATGGAGGCATGTGATTTATGGACAGCCAGCATCTGTTTGGAGCAAGGGGAGACACAGATTCATGTCTGCTATTATGGGCTGTCCATGTTACCGGGGTGAGAATTTGAAAAGGGGGGAGGTGGGGTGGGGGTGGAGGGTTTGTTGTTGGTAGAGAGGGGGGGTGGGGGGGTGGGGGGGTGGTTGCAGCCGTTAAGAGCAAGACCTTCTGGGAAAGTACACAGTGTCAATTCCTTGTCGTACTGTGAATCTGTGACATTGTAGCGTGTGGGTGAGGTGTTGTATTACACTGTATATCACAAACAGATGTAGGACTACGAGCCACCCGGGGGTGGTTTTTTGGAAAGAGTGAAGTGTAGGGTGGGTGGGACTGAGAGAGAGACACACGCACGCATGCACACACACACACACACACACACACACACACACACACACACAAAGTTTGATACACCAACTGATAATGTGTTACCGAGCAGAGCACGAGGGAGGATCAAATCTATTGTATCATCATTCCTCGCAATAAATACAGCGTTGTGCGCAAGACTGATATGATCATTTTGATTTATGACATGCACAGACTTCCAGGAATTCCTGAGTGCACAAGGTTGCTTGCGCACGTGCGTGTGTGTGTGTGTGTGTGTGTGTGAGGATTTTAGTGTCTTTGAGAGGAGCAGAGGCAGGGGGACAAAGAGACATACATAAATACAGAGAGAGGGAATGAAATAGCCAAGCAGCGGAAGTGAGACAGAGTGCAGTAGACAGTGAGGGAGATTGTGTGTCGGTGTGTTCAGTGTAGCATTGACTCCTGCATGCTCCCAGTGATAGATAGTGTCAGGTTAGGCTGCTCAGTGGCAGGTCTCACACTGTCAATGCTATGGCTGTGGGGAGAGCAGGGGCCTGAAATGTTTTAACACCCATCGCTGATCCCTGTCAACATACACACTAACACACATGACATCAGGCAGCGCCAGCTGATACACGCTGTGTATATGTGCACCTGAGTGTGTGTTTTCATGTGTACACGACCCCCACCCTCCGTGCGTGTGTCTGTGTAAGTGTGTGTAACAGCACACACTTCACATTCTTTTGTGCATAGCATCATCCTGTCTCCTCCCTGAAAAAATAAAAAAATACTTAACATCTCCAAATCACAGCCTTAGAAAACAATTATACCAGCCCAGTTTTTTTTTGTTTTGTGAGGATCTTTTTTTTTTCCTCCAGGCAGCAACAGAGAAAAAAGGTCCTCATTGTTCCATTGTTCACATTGTGTCATTCTTTGCTTTGGAACAGCAATTGTTTGCTGCACAGTTAGGAACACAATGGTGTTCACATAAAAATGAGCCACTTAGCTCTCACACTAAATTAGCACTGCAGAGGAGAGTCAAGCTTTCCAAATTCGCTTATTCACATTTTCCGCTCCTTACCAGCCCTATAAAACCAGCCGCTTCTGCTGAGGTGGACAGAAACAGTGACAGCCGGAGCGTACACGCTGTATCTGTGTCCTGTGTTTTGATAGAGTAAGAAAAGAGATATTCAATTATATGGGGAGAATTGTATTATCATTCGCCATAATCGTTTGGAATCAAAATCAATAGCCTGTTGCAGATATCTAACAACAAAATATAGGGATTAACATGTGCAGCAAGTGTTAGGGGGGGAAGTGTGTTCAGTTTGACATATAAGCCTCCAGTGGGAAATCCTTTTTGTTTCCGTTAGAGTCCTATGCTCACCTTTACTGTAAATCTAACATAGCAAGTGTGCGTTTCCCCTCCCTCTTCCCCCCTCCCTGCTTGCATAGCAAAAGATGGCATGTTTCACCACTGCAGCTTTAAATCTGAAAAGTGGCCATGAGGTGCTCCTGCTGACGAGTGACTGGAAAGTATTGTGTCATCTGTAAAGAAGAAAAAAATGGTGCACAGGAGAAGGTGATTTTTCCAGGCGCTGTTAAAAAATAGTTTTGCATGGGTGCCTTTGCTCTCCTGTTAGTAAAACACATCTCGGAGCCCTCCTGCTGCCGTGACCAAGAATGAAGTACTCTCTTGGGCCAGACAAAATCAATTCCTCACTCGGGCAAATTTCCTCCTTCCCTGCTCTTTTTTTCTGTCCAGCTATTTGTTTTTAATACTGGCATAGACTTATGGCTTGGGGAAGGCAGTTATGCCAAACAGTATAAACTACACCTCCTGACAAACATTCAGAATGGCATTGAACTTTCATTCATTTTTTGGGGGTGTCAGCCTCAACTTTCCAAGGCTTTGTTATGAAGAAGTAGTGTTGTGAAATCCACCGTTCCTCAAATGTGGTGCACACCTTTTTTTTTTTGTTAAAGAATGCACATCTGTCTATGTCTTTCCAAAGTCTGCATTTATCATTGAGATCTGTTTATTTGAATGATCCCCTGCATGAATTACCTCAGCCGGTACATGCACGGCATTTACAATAGATAGAGTTTTTTCCTGTGGGAAATCAGAGTCAGTGACTCAGTACCCAACATCCCCATTAAATCAAGTATAATCCTACGTTTACCGCCTAACACTTATCCCTAAGTACAACACTTGTGTCATTAATTGATGCTACTCACTCAGTCACAATGTACATGTTGTAAAAGAGTTTTTTTTTTACAAGACCTAATTCATAAGTGAACTTCAAATACAAAAAAAAAAAAAAATCCATGTACAGTACTCCTTGTAATTCTATAGATTGGTTCAATGACTGGCACATGATTAGGAAATTATTTAAATGTCATTTCATCAAGTTGCTGGCCTTCCTATTCTGAATGATCTCAAATGCCAATTTACAAGCTATAGATCTGAAATATGGAGTAAAATACTAGCACAAGAGGGAGCCCATTGTACTAAGCACAATCCCCTTTTTGATAACATAAAAATCCCCTTGTGAGCAATCATCTTTGTGTATTTGGCCAGAGTCGGTTTCACACGGTTTTCAGCTCCTCCTCCTCTCTTTCTGCGTCGACCCGGGGTGATTTCCATGAGAATCAACGTGGCGATTAATCACAGTGTTCCTCCACTCCCAGATGTCATTCAGGGCCTTTTAAAGACATCAGTGCTCTGTGATGTTTATGGGAGGAGAGAGATATGGGCTTGGCAGCCCCAGCCCAGAGACCCTTGTGCAATCTCCCTCTGGGACACTCATACAGTCAGTCAGCTACTACTGTCCTGGATCATCCCGAACACAGTCAGACTTCCTTCCTCCAGAGATGGAAACAATCAAAGCCAGACCTGACCGACAGCTGTTCTCAGTTTATGATGGATGGTGTTTATACAAAGTTATATAAAGACTAATCCCGCACACATACTTTCTGTATTTCAGTATTTAACCAAGATGTAGTTAGTTTAAGTTTTTTTTCATAGTCAGATTTAGATAGATGTAACAGTTTTAAAGAATTATGTACACTTTTTATAGTATGTACATTGAAGTAATGCTCAGTTTAATGTAATTATTATTTTTTTTCATTATAGTAGCTTCATTAATATGCTTATTTGTGGGAGAAAACTTTGCACTTTATTTATGATCATTTCTCTCACACAAAAAACCCTTTGACTCACTTTATTTGGCCCATTCACAACTGCATGTGATCTATCATGCCTTTATATTTAGAGGTAGACAGTAACCTTTAAAACCATGTCCGTCCCTTGAAGTGTTGCTCATGTGGCATTTAAAGGAAATTTAATCACATTAGAGAAACTTTTTTTTTTTGTTGTAAATAAAAACCCATAAATGGGAAATGATATTTTAAGTGATAATGAATTTTATATGCCAAAAATACTTTATGTGTTGACAGTGCAGTGAAGACTAATGTTCTGTTTGGTCTCCTGGAGACCTCAGGGCCACTGTAACAGCTTGTAAAACATACTTAACATCACTTTATTAGCTTGATACTTAATGACTTTTTCCAAATATTTTCTTGTAAACATGATTTGAAACAGATGACATGTTTGTGAAGTCTGCCACAGAAAATGACACATTACTTCTGTTTGGCATCTGAGAGACCCCTGCTGTAAAACACAGTAAAATACAGTGAAGTTTCATCCACTCTATATATCTGTGATTGGTTTTGACAGAACTGTTTATGCAGCACTACCCCTCCCAAACCCCAGATAGATCTAATGCATTTCTGTTAGTGGACTTTTTGTAAAAGTTTGTTCAATAGTTTAACTATTTAACTTTTACTAATGTGTCTTTCTTTGTCTGTGAAGGATATGTATTTATGCATGTATAACCTATATGCCCCATAAAATGAAATATTTCATTATTTGGTGTAATCAAAGTTATTTAAGGTCATTTCTGTGGGTTATTTTGTCAACTGCAAACTCAGTGTGTGGCAAAAAGGTCAGTACTTTTTTCATATATTCAGTTCAAAAGAAAAGAGACTATATTTATAGGAAAAGATTATTATTTTACACTAACAGCAGTTGAGTCCGTAAGACCCCAAACAATGATGAAGTAAAGCCAGTGTCAACAAAAAACAAAAGGTTAATCACATAACAATGACTTAATGTAGCTAATTATGTTTATAGTGTAAGAAAAGTTTTATAACCTGCTGTTGGATTAAGCAGATGGATCAACATACTGCTAATTCCTTTTCATGTAAACTGAAAAAATGGCCGCCTCCACAGTAAGTCTATGCAGAAATGAGGGCAACAAAAGCAAGTGACAGGAAATTCCCCTACATGAACAGAGCTAAAAGGTTAAGAATCCCGAGCTCTAACAGGTCCCTGATAATGAAAGGGAAGGCGCAGGCTTCAAGTGACGTCTGAGTGAAGGTGGTGGGTGGAGGGGTGAGCTCAGTTTAAAGAGTCTAGTGAAGTCAAAGACGTGTTAATAAACAGTTATGGAGAGCCCCAGGGGTGGGGGTGCTTGGGGGTTGCGAAGGAATAGAACGGGAGAAGCAAGAAGAGTGAAAGGGGCTGGGGGCAGGGCAAAAGTGAGAGAAGGGGGTGGGGGGTGGAGGGGCTGGGCTGGGGGTGGAGTGGGGGGTCAGGATCATGGTAGTCAAACCGCTGTTTCCTCCTGGGGAGAAGAAAGGAGTTAATGACACCCTAGAGCTTCCCACCCCCACCCGCCGCTCCTCCCTCTCCTTTATGGAGGGTGAGCGACACACACAGCCCTCTCGGAGGTGAGGAGGCCAGGGAGACAGCCATGCCGTCCCACCGCCCCGCTAGCGGGAGGCTCTAACAAAAAGGAAGGAGGAGGAGGAGGCGCGATAACTGTGATTATTATTACTAAATATAATATAAAACAGTCAGTGCGGGGGCACGGGGAAAGGGATCCACCCATCCGCCCACATGCTCACTATTGAAAACTCTGTTGAAGATGCGGGGACAGGTTTAAAGACAGCGCCTTTTCAATGCCAGGGGAAAAGGGAGGGGTTAATGAGGGGCTTGGTGAAGGAGCTTATGGCAGGGTGAGGGGTGAGGGAGTGGGGGAGAGGAGCGAGGGGTAGCGGGGTGGGATGCCTGGCTGCCATGGTGTCAGCGGAGGAGACGGCGGAAACAGACCTGGAGACAAAGCGGAGACAAGGCGACAGTGAGCGTGTCTTCTCTTCCACAAATAAGGGACAATCAGTAACGAATACGTCACCATGTTTTGAGCTGTAATTGTAGCTTCCTCTTTTGGCCAGGAAGTGTAATTTTTTTTTTTTTTTGAAAAGGTGAGGTGCATCATTTCTCAAGGTTTTGTCAAAATGGGAGGCAAAGGTGTCAGAGGACTCACATGTGATGGAGAGAGTAACAAAGCAGCGTCCCTCGCCCGTGCCATTTTGAAAATACCAGAATGTAGTCGATGTGGGATGATGTCGTTACTGTGTTCGTGTCTGTGATTTATCATGAACTGATGCATCCTCTCCCCCCAAGTTTCATAAAAAAGTGGAACAGTGGTGACAAACCAGTGAACAAACAAATAAACTGGCACAAAGCGGTTTCTTTGATACATGGATGAAAGACGGAGTTAACCTGATTTTCTAGTCTCCACATGATGAAGTGACAGCAACAGCAGCATCCTCGCAGCCACCGCGGAGGTGTTGACCAGTGGAAAGTTAAGTTTGAGACAACACCGGTGCAAGTCAAGGTCACAGGAAATCAGAGGAAATAAGGCAGTTAAGTGCTGATGTGCTGTGGCAGCAGCCATGAGCAAAGGGGCACTAAGTATGGGACGGTCCAGGCTGGAGTCCCAGGGCTATAAATCCCTCTTCTCCCTGTCCAAAATTCATTAATGGCCACACAAAGTGGCCAGTGAAACCAGATGGAGGGAGAAATGAGTGGGGGGGGGATAGATGTGCATGTGTTGGTGTTGGGTGGGTGGGGGTTTGCGTCTATTCGTGGGACACAGCAGGTCCAGGGATAGGGGATAACTGGTTCTACTCCAGTGTAGTGTGAAATTATAAAGCGTTACCTGCTTTAATTTTCCAAATACAAATTAAATCCTCAGTAAGCTGACTTTAAATCAATAGTTTCATTTAAGGGGCCTTGTGATTTAACAAAAATGAAAACTAGCTGGTCTGGTCAATGGAGCCAGGTCATAAATCACAGGGCTTTGGGAGGCAAAAAGCCGATTTGACTTGTATATGGAGCGGCCGGTGGCCAGGGGGAGTGCAGCGGGGAAATGAACTCACGCTTTATTAGGACTCATATTGACCTGCCTCTCCTCTACCAGCACCACCTCCACTCTCCGGCATCATAGCGTCATGCTGTATACATCCCCTATTGAAAACCAAGAGGTGCTCGACTGGAAAACATTTATTCCTGAAGTCATGTGCAACCCTGAGCGAATTTTCTGTTTTCGCTCCTCCATTCTGGCGACTTTTCTGGTTCAAGAGGAAAATAGAGAATAGAAAATAAGAGATAAAACAAACCAAACTTTTAAAAAGGGGGAAAAGGTAAAACTTGAATCGAATCTGGAAACAACAGAAACAACAAATGTATTGTCAAAATGCAAGAAGAAAAAAAAAAAATCATGTCTCACCGGTGAGGTTTTTATTTGTACATCAGTTGTGCATGCCAACATCAAACATTTAATGTCAGCATTCTTCTGAGACACAGACGAAAGGAAGAGAGATGCAAGGCTCACATTGTCATCAAACAATCAAACAGTCATCCGCTTCTCTAAACAGCTTGCAGCTCAGCTCAGCTGGCACCAGACACTCACATTACAATAAACATCTCTCCTAATGTTGTGCTTACACCACGCCATGCTTACACAGACACAATGCACACAGACATAAAAAAATAATACTCTGTTTAATAGGTCGGCCATGACAGCTGGAAAATGGAAGTCAGAACAAGCCAAACCGACACACACACGCACGCACACACACACACACACACACACACACCGACACGTGAAGATCAGCACCGGCTGAAGTCGCTCTCGCCATCAATACTTTGCCAGAGGATTATATAGGAAGAAGGCCATGAACATTATGCTTGATTGTGAATGAATGGTTCAGAGTGCCACAATAAATCCATTATCAAGTTGTTATGTCATACTTAAATTCTCCCCCAAAGTGTTCCCATATATCTTGTCAGCGGTTCATTAGCCATTTGGACAGGTAAAGCTTTCTGAGTTCGGCCCACAGCTGACCCCACATTCTGCCTCTGTGTTCCACTTAAAAATAATGGACATCCCCTGTCCCGCATCCATCAATCACGCGGCAAGAATCCTGGGGAAAATAGTTTAGAGGGTTAGGAATTACAGTTACAGCGGCTTTCTGACTGCGAATAGATTAGCCAGGCATTAGCAGTGTTTCATTAACCTTGCGTTAAGTGACATCCTCACATGATTAATGGACATTATTAACAAAAGGGAGATTGTATTTCCGAAAATGAACCTTTTGTGAAATGTCTGCTGCATTGTTAATAGGTTTGTTTATTAATCATTCATGGGAGAGGGCCGTCATTTCTGAGGTAGTGATACATAGAATGGCTATGAAGGAGACTGACAGCAGCTCTGAGTGAGATCCGTGCAGAATACAAGCATTTGTCTGCAAAAGATCACTGTTTGCATTTGAACAGCGAGCATGTGCAGTGGTGGAAAATAACGATGTATGTTTACTAAAGTACTGCGCTTTAGTACAATGTCGAGGTACTGTACTTCATTTGAGTATTTCCTTGTTGTGCTACTTTATACTTCTCCTCCACTACTGTACATTTGATAGGGAAATACTGTACAGATGTTACATTAAAAACACATGATAAGCTTATGAAATACAGTGCATTATGTTATGTTTCTGACGTCTATGAGGTGTTAACTGTTTCACCAATTTCTCCACTTTTCAGAGTCATTCATTCATTAACCTTATCCTTTTAGGGTCGCGGGGTGGCGAGGGCGGGGTACACCCTGAACTGGTCGCCAGTCTATCACAGAGTTTACATGTAGCGACGAACAATCATTCACACAATTTAGAGTAGCCAATTAACCTAACCTGCGTGTCTTTGTATTATGGGAGGAAACCCACGCAGGCACGAGGAGAACTTAAAAACTCCTCAGAGAAAGGCCAGCCGGCCAGTATGTTCAAACTCAGCACATAATCACTGTGCCACCCACTTTTCAGACAGCTTCATCTAAATCATCATCTTTGGGGCCCAAAAAATAAAAACTATTAGATTAAAAAACAAAATTTAGTTTCTGGTCTGTTACACCCACTCAGTTTTTTCTAGTGACTGATTGGATGAGACCTGAGCTCTCGGGTGGAAACCACTGGGCTAAGCTACAACTCCACCCACCACAATAGTAAAATGCTAAATGCTGAATCAGTCAAAATCCATATTAGTCAAATGTACATATTAATATATCACTCAGAGGGTCCATTGTTCTGCAAAATGAACACTTTTATCATTGATTCTTTAAGTGATTTCCTCCAGCAGGATTTTGAATGAAGGACTTTTACTTTTGGTTGAAAACATTAACATTGTTTTATTGGTACTTTTACTAATATAAAGCATCTGAGTGCTCCTTTCACCACTGAGTATATGTCCACCACTTTACAACTCTCCATCTCTGATATAACACAGTAGTGATTATAGTTTGAGTTATTACGTAGGCGTTTAGTTTTTTTCTGTTCTGAAACCCAAGTGAGCAGCAAACAGGAGATGATGCATTTAACATTGTAGATTAAATGAAGGGCAAAAAAGCAAGCAAGTATAAGCACTCATAATCACTGTGGCTAAGACAAAGAAAAGAGCTCCACCTATATAAATTTAAACATCATACAAAAGCAAATAGAGTCCACAGACAGTGTTTGATCGAGACGTGAAACCATATGGCAAAGACATCACAGTGATGTACAGAGACAAAACTCACCACAACACAAGCATTTTGAGGATTACCACTCTAACTGTGTTTCCTTCTCTGCTGCAGTATGTCACACCGAGCTGTCTGTCCATGACGCCGGCCAGAGAGGGCGAGAGTTCACACCAGAGACAGCCTGTCCATCACCTCTCATCCTGCAAGGCTCTTCTGAGGGTTGCTGTCCTGCAAGGTGAGAGGCAGTGGGTGAGGCTGGAGGTGAGGCGGGAGGCGAAGCCAGGGAGGGGGTGGCAAGACGGGGTGAGGGCACGAGGTGCTGCTGAAACTCTCCAGGCCACATGGGAGCTCGCGGCTCTGTCCGTGCTGTCGGATGACCTGACAAAACCCGGCCTGCCGTCACATCTTCTGTGTGTATATGGGAGGTATGAAGTGCAGGTTGGTTTGAGTGTACACCTGTGTTTGTTTGTGTGTGTGTGTGTGTGTGTGTGTGTGTGTGTGTCCTTGACTGTCATGAGTGCTTGTAGTGGACTTTTATCTGCGTTCCTTCTGGCCTTGACATACCGCACTCTCCTGCAGCTTAGGCTAAAAAAAAAAGGAAAAAAAAGCTATATATATGCATATATATATCTATATATATATATATAGATATATATATATATAGATATATAAAGCAGCATAAAATGAAATAAAAATGCAAGTGTAGCCGTCAGGTCTGACAGGATAAGCAGCTCAATCATCAACTTGCCAGCTGTCAAATCCTCAAGCCAGACACAAACACACACACACACACACACTGATACACACACACAAGCATAATGCAAGAGGTTAGAGAGCCACTAGAGAGTCACTTCGAGGCTTTGGACCAGCTGAAAAAATATGTGCCACCCTTCCTCTTTTATTAAGTGACTGTATGAATGAGCTCAATCACCTTCTCTATGTTGAAATATTAAATATATAAAGTAAGAAAGTCAGATTTGGTTGTAAACGCAGGACTCTACTCTCATCCTCGTCAGCCTGTGGTGGAGATCTAACTCGCACCATCCACCCCTCCTCCTCCTCCTCTTCCTCCTCTTCTCTGTCCCACAGCCTGCTGCTGGGCTGGAGGATGACTGACGCTGTCAAAACGTCTGGCAGTCAAACAGACCCACTCCTGACGGGTGGCGGCAAACGCAATGTGACACAGCCAGCAGTATCTGGTTTCTCCTGCACCGACTACATTTCATATGGCTCAGAGGGGCTTAGAGCGGCCATGGGGAGGGCGTCTCTATCTCTCTCTCTCTCTATGTGTGTGTGTGTGTGTGTGTGGCTGTAGGAGGTAATCGAGCAGATGTCAGGAGAGAGTCTGAGAGGGGATGTGTACACTGAGGGACGACTGAAACCTGTCACATTGATTTTCAGTGGTCTCATAGCGTATGTGTGTGTGTGTGTTTGTGTGTCTTTGTGGAGTGTGTGGAGTATAGGAGGACGTCCGTGTTAAGTGTTTGTGTGGCAACAGGGCAAATGTAATCACACTGAAGGAAACGACAGTTACACTGTTCAAACACACTAAAGCACAATAAAAGGGACATAATGATATAGATCCATTAATAAAAAGACATAATAAAATGTATTTGATATTTAAACAACGTCCATATCAGCTTACGCTTAACATGTGTGAATGTAAATTGTAGTATTGGCACTTCATGAATCATAAGCCAAATTTCACATGTTGTATTTTTGTGATAGTGATAATGTGATGATTCCCAGATTAGCCCACCAGAAAAAGGGGACGTTCCAATCATTCATGCGTGGAAAAAAAAAAGAAAGAAATTGTTTAGTACAGACATAAAACTGCCTCTGCAGCACAAGCGTGAGCAAAGAATGATTAAATGAAATCAGCAACACCCATAAAAAGACAATTTTGGCAGAATTAATGAGGATGCTTCATGACAAATTTGTTTAAAGAATGATGTATGAAATGATCTTTTTCATTCTCCTTTCATTTTTTTTTTTTTTTTTTTGGGTGGTGAGAACCAAAAATATTAACTCATACAATCCGTCCTACCTGGTTAGTTAGCGCATTTATTGTCTGTATGAAACGTTAATAACTTATTTTTAGCCGTGCTCTCAGATTGCACTGTAACTCCACATGTTCTGCAGACAAAATGAACTGGGGGGGGGGTGAGGTGGGGTTCTCAGATAAAATGTCACAGCTATATATCCTCAGGCTCATTTTAGTGTAAAAGCAGCCACAGTACGGCTTGTTGAGCAACATGAGCAGAAGCATGACATCCGTTCACCTACCTAGCTCTTTCTTCTCCCTCCTCCTCCTCCTCCTCTATGAATCCTAGAAGCAGAAGATTCCCAGCAGAGGAAACACAGACGCTCTCCAGGTTCTAGGTTAAATACAGACACCACAGCCGCCACAACACTCATCACAAGCCTCCTCATCCAATACATAGTGTGCCATCTTTTGGCTGCTCACAGAACTGCTTCCTCTGCTTCTTCATCTTTTTTCTTTTTCTTTTTTTTTTCCCCCCTTTTTTTTCTTTGCAGGCAAAGATCATAAAATCAGTGAAATAAAGTGAAATGGTTGTCTGGGGATGGATATGTCCCTTGCAACGTGAAGTGGAACTTGAGGAAATCGACGGATCTCCTGCAGCTTTGCAGAGGACTATTGCTGCAGGGCTCTTTTTTCAAACCCTTACAATTTATGCAGGCTCTCCAGCCGTAAAAACACACATTTCTGCCTTCTGATGTCTCACACACTCGCTCCTGATGGGAGGACGGGATGAATGAATGAGTCGAGAGCTGAAAGTGATTATGGCAGATAAAAACAATTAGACATAAATATTACAACTTCGTATAAATTCGCGAGGACTTGTGTGCATGTACTGTACGCGTGATTGTGCGTGTGTGTGTGTGTGTGTGTCTGTGTGTGTGTGAGAATGGCATGCATGCATCCGCTTCCACGCAGCCAAATACAGAGAGAGATAGAGATATTCACCTTCGAAGGGTCACTCTCCTCTTCCTGGCTCATTAAAAACAGCCCCATTAGCAGTGTTCCTTCAGAGCCTGACTGCCGACAGATATGTGAGTGTGTGCACATGTGTCTGCGTTTGTGTGTGTGTGTGTGTGTGTACAGTGGATGGTAAAGACATGCAGCATTTTGGAGGCCTCTGGGCTGCTGAAGAATACATTAAACAGCAAAGAGCCCCTCTCCTCTTCCTGACTGGCTCCTGCTGGGACTACTTAGCATTTGTGGGGTGAAAACTTCTCCAGCAAGGTTGTCAGACACTATATACAAATTACAGCTGAGCTAAATTGCTCCTGTATGTAGTTATTTAACTTTTGTGTGTGTTTTTGAGGGTGTTTGTCTTGGCCTGATGAAGGCTCTATTCCCTCGATACACTACGGGCAGTGTCGCTAGAAGCGGGTGAGAGCGGAACGAGAGGGAGATTTATAAAAATTGTGAAAGAGACGTTCAAAGCTACAAATCCCATAAGAGTCCAAAACAACTTCACAATTGTTAGCTCATGAAAATTCAAGCAGTTTTAATGTGTTTTTAGGTCACAGATGGTAAGAGAAAGTAAAAATGTCTCATTTTTTGTTGCACTCATCATTATCCAGGGAGAATTAAGCTGAAAAATTAAAAATTAAATTAAATGCTAATCACAATCAGACCACATGCAAGTCTGTCCTTGTTGCCCTATAAAGCTAATGAGTGAGGTTTGATTGGCAAAGGCCTTATGTCAGATCAGCACTGGAAGTCAGAAAATGTCTCCAAACTTTCTGTCTCGTCTTTTCTCCTTCATTAGATGTGTCCTTGTGGTGTAATGAGGGGTGTTAATGTGTGTGTCAGGAATGTTTTAAGGTGTGTGTGTGTGTGTGTGTGTGTGTGTGTGTGTGTGTGTGTGTGTGTGTGTGTGTGTGTTTGTGTGTGTGTGTGTGTGTGTGTGTGGCTGTACTTCTTCTGCTGTTCTTCCTCTGTTTGTGAGAACGACTGTGATTTTCAGACATGCAGACTGTGGGTGTTTCAGTGATGGAAGATAGAAGTACTAAATCCTTTACTTGGGTAAAAGTACAACAATGTGAACTTCATTAAGTAGTAGGTAGTGTAATAGGTAGTGTTTGTAAGTGTTATTAGTTAAATTTAGTATCAAAGTAGTAGTAGTAGTAGTTGTAAGTATCAAAAGTGAAACTTGTCATTCTGTGAAAAAATGGCCCCTGTGAGTGATTCTTCCATGACATTGAACTGTTAATACTTCTTTGGTGGAACAGCTAACAACTCATGGACAAAATGTGACAAGCTACAAATGTTGTGAACCACATGGTTTAATCTTTAACTATGTGCTTCCACTAGGTTTATGGTTTACGACAGTGACTTATAGAGTTCAGAATGATCTTATCAAATGTAATGTTAATTACAAATGTGTGTTAGTTTAGGTTGACAACAAGGGTTTGATAAGGATGAAGCAATGGGAAATACTGTGCCTATGGAGGTCCTTAGAAGGACCATACCACCAGAGTGTGTGTGTGTGCGTGTGTGTGTGTGCGTCTGCGTCTGCGTGTGTGGACGTGTCCTGTAAGAGTGATAACAAATCGCCCCGCTGCTCACCAACACCGGTCATCCATTAAAAGTGAACCAGGATTCAAATACTCGACCCATCAGAGGTGCCAATAACGAGGAGCGCCATAGAAAATTACAGGGGAATTTAAGTCTGCTGGCTAATGGCATTGGCACCGACACTTTGCCAATACACATTTAGCGGTGTGGTGGTGCGGCTGGCCCGGGGTGCCGGTGGAGACTGACACATCTCTCTTGAGTCTGTCCAGGCGGGAGATTGGCCTGTCTGTCAGCGGCAAAGGCCCCTGCCATTACCCATGATCACCCCCAGCTCTTCTTACCCTTTTAACCCCCTAGTCCTGCACTGAAATACCCTCTCTTCTCCCTTTGTCCGCAACAACCCTCAGTGTTTTCCTCATTTACTGCTACCTCTGTCCTCCATCCTTGTATTACAACGATGCTGCAGTGGTAAACAAAAAAGGTGTTTAAACTCTGCCCTCCAGCTGATGATCTTAATGAGACAAAACAACAGACTTAATAAAAAATCAGTTAAACCTGCAGAAAAGCATTAATTAATGGGCTTTTAAAATGCTTCTTTTGGTTTAAATGTAATAGTGTTGGCTTGTGTTGGTAGTGTTTTTGTCCCCCGGTACAAAAGGGGTGCAAACCTCTAAATATATCGAGTATTTCTAGTATTTCAAATTTTCCGGTACTAGGTGTTGTGCACTTTTCAGGCCACACTAACATGATGTGCTGGTGTCTAGAGTCTAGCAGTAAAAAAATATGTATCATTACCCTCCAAAAATATGAAGGTGTTGGCTACACAAAGCTGATCATTTAAGAAATCAGCTTACTGCAACGATCGTGTTGATGCTACATGTGTATTATTCTTACCATAACAAAATAACAAAAATATACCAACTCGTAGGTATGTTGTGTTATGACAGACGCACATATAAGAAATGGCCTGGAGGCGATTCAAGTATTCAAATCAAAATGTAAAAACAAATATTAACACTTACCTTTGGTTAAGTTTTGTATCTTTATCTCCAAACTGCAGCAGCAAAACGTTCATATAATCTTTTGTACTTGTACCTGTAATTGTAAATATTACAATATATTCCCCATGTTTGTGCCTGGTAGAATCTTGTGGCATCCCTAGATTGGACTGTTCCATTTCTAACATCTCATCTGCCTGCCTCACTCCATCAGTTGCTCCGTCCTCAAGTCTCTGCTGTCATGTGTCGGACAAAGACTGTAGGTAAATGTAAGTAGCAGTAGCTAACTATCTAGCTTGTCTAACGCACTTCACTTTCTTACCTTCATGTGTTTCTGAATTAGACTGTGTCGAGTATCTATGGTTGAATGTTAATGTTAGCTAGTCGATAGCGTGGCTTTTCATTTCCAATGCTTTTATAATAGGCACCCCCTTTTCTTTCACTCAGGAGTTTCACCTGGTTGGGTAATTGAACAATTTTAAAATACCCAACACCTCAGTTCACTGAAGCACGTGCCTGTGCTGTTCTGGGTTCCCTTTCACCCTTGAGAAACAGTTGACCCCGCTGATTGTCATTGTATAATTCGCACTCTGCAGACAGGCTGCAGTTCGGCACGTACAGGAAGTGCAGCGAGCTTGTACAAGAGCTGGAATCAGCAGCAGCTCAGTCGATGGGTTTGTACGCGTTTGCAGTACTGAACAGTCTCAGTAGCGAGCACATGCAGCTACAGTAAGCCCAGGGGGAAAAAAGGTGTCATTCAGTCACCACCTGCACTGCTTAAAACTAAACTTTATCACACAGTTCTCAAGTAAGACTGTAACACTATTTGAAATTCTAAAGCTTTAATTTATATGGCTGGCAGTTAGTGTTTTAGCACATAAAAGCTGAGTGGGTGAGAGAAGGTGAAAGCTTTTGTTGGTGTCAGACTTAAGAGTTGTGAGTAAATGACTATTTCCTGGAGGCAGGACGTACCACTGTAAACTCAATTTGTATCGAACTTGCAAAAATACCAGGAGAAAAGATTAGTTTGTTTATTTTGGGCCAGCACTAAAATGGAACATTGTCATTACTCTAGAGTGTTATCATACTGTCAGCAATGTTACTGAAGAGAAATGATACTGATACTGAAATTATTTGTTAAATGTTAATTAAGCATTATTATGAGTATGCTGACTTTTTTGATGTTGGTTAAGCTCAGTTTATTGGTTGTTTCTTGTAGGCTGTACTCAATTCTTAATATAGAGACCAATAAAATTTCCCCTAAAACGTGCAGAGGTTCAGCCTATCTTTGAAAATAATTGGAAAATGCTGCCTCAATTTTAAAATGTTTAATCAAAATATCTTATTAATAAAAAAGAATATGTCAGTTTACAAATGTAAGCATGATGTTACATGAGTTTATGATACTTGGTTTACCATTGAATTACCGTCATATAAAAAATGTGCAACTGCTGAGGCCGATGTGGAACCACCTTTGTCACATGCTTGTTGTAGGATTGGGTGACCTCTCTATAGAAGCACATGGGAAAAGCTCAGCGCCCTTGAACAAGGTTGCAGACCATTACTAATTACCAGAGAGGAGGGCGGAGGGTTGGTGGAGACTGTCGTTTGATAGAAACACTGTTCATTTTTCACACAATAATCACCTCCAAGTACAGATATAAGAAGAAAAAAAAAAGAAAAGATAATAAAACACTAACATTTCTTCAGGCGCTGTTATCCTCTGTGATTTGGCTTTGCTGGGAAGAAAACTATGGCAGAGTCAGGTTCAAACCGCTGAAGGAGAAGAAGAGATGAAGGGTATCGGACAGCATTTGTTTCAACAAGAAGGGCTGAGGGTGATAGGACAGGCGCTGAGCCAGAAACGAGATGACCCCCCTTATTCTTAATCTGCTGCGATGCTCATGTCAATTGGTAAAGAGGGTGTGACCGATAGAATAGATTCCCAACTTAAGGGCTTTATAGCACCACCCCTCCCTCCCCTTCTTTAATTCTCCTTCCTTGTTGTCTTCCTGCAAAGGAGCAGAAGAAAGCCAAGTGTAAAAAAAAGGGCGACTGAAAGATTTCTGCCGTAAGTGTAACGTGAAATTTAAGCTGCAAGAATCAGCCACCAGCATTAGCTGGTTAAGTATCAGCAGCAGAGAAGGGGTAATGAATGTAGAAGGGGAGACATATGAAATGTCATTAATGTTAATTCTAATCACTTTTTGGCTATTAAGCACAAATTAGTGAAGGCGATGTTAAATGTCATGGTCTGTCCTGGGATTCATATAAGAGAGGGTGGGGGGCACAGAATAGGTTCTCATTTACATACTTAAGATCCAACTTAATTCTCACAAGGGCTGACGGAAAATGAAGCCGAGCCGTAAACCGATGACGATGACACGCAGGCTCGGAGAAAACACAAACGTTTTCTGGCGGCTGATTCTTCATTGTTCGCGCTCAAGGTCATTTTCTTGAGCTGCTCGTCGAACGTCATTCCCTTGAATAATTCCGCTCAGGCTTTTCCTCCCTCTGGCTTTTAAGGTTTGCGCTATTTAAGACCAATCATGTCAATGTGGAAAAGAATTAATCCTGCTTAAAAATATATTACATGACTAGAATGTATGTTAACATCCCCCTGATTCTGTCTCTGGATATAGACTTTAGTTTGGTAGAGCAGGAGATAGTTGAAGTAAATAATCGTGTGGCTAGATATCGAGAGGAGTTCATTGTCAAGTTCAGTTATATACTTACAAGGGCTTGTTTTCATGTAGGTACTCTGTATCTGTCAGACACTCAAATCCTGGAAGAAAATCAAGGCAGTGAACAATGCAGCATTTTAGAAGCAAGTCAAGCTAAAGCCCCACAAAAACCATGTCATGTAATTCATTGCGATAGATAGATTAACCTCAGTGCACCGCAGAGGCCTCTGCATTCTTGTCCACATTGTTCTAATGGCAGCCCACGGTCTTTGGGAATATCCTGGGTTTTTTTTGCTCTTCTCTCTTTCTATCCTCTGTGGCTACAGTTGACTGTGGGAGAGTAAATAACATTTGATATGCATAAACAGCCCCTTCCTATTCATTACTGTCAGAGCGTTGGAGTGCAGGAGGCGGAGGTCAGCATGTGAAGGTCCTCCTCAGGCAGGAGAAACGCCTGTGGTAGCTGTCACTCCTCTACTCCCCCCCACCACCACCAACACCACAACTCAACCCCCAGCCCTCCCCCACCACCACCTCCTCTATCCTCCTCTTCCTCCCCCTCCCTCACTCCCCTATTAGCACAGGCTCCAGGTCATAACCTTTCCGTGGCATTTTGCGATTCCACCACCCTTTGATTAGTGCAATATTTACATATTTCACAGTGGAGAGGGCGTTCTTGTGTCGCAGACACTTGAAGTGTTGTAAATGCGTTTGGCCTTTTGCCTGGGAAATGCGGAGGAGTCGGACTCTCTGGTGGTAACTGTAGTCAAGGCTGCCATGCTGATTTACGCCGTAGTGTGTTTTAAGTATATTTACCCCTCCATTGCCCACACTGCCGCAGCTATTGTACATATACAAGTGCCATTTGGTGTATGATGTGGCCCTTGTCTTCCCGAGGAAGGCCGTTTAGCAGCCATTAGAGAGGGATAGTGCTCCCTGGTGGCAGATATAGATCATGCCCTCTGACTTGGACTGTACGCAGCAGAGCTACAAAGGGTTACATGCAAAGAGAAAGAGAGGAAGCTACTCCAGAGGAATGACTGCAGCTCATTCTTATATGCAGCAAGAACGCGAGCGATACCAGAGGGACATGGATGAGATGCAAGGCTCCGAAACATGGACAATGACACTGGAACAAGGGTTAGAACTGACTCTTAATGAAAGCTACAATGTGTAGAGTTGGATGGCTTGAGTTTTTGTTTGTAAAGACATGAAAGAATTCTGTTGAAGCCTGTGTGTTGGGTCTTTTGATGCAGGTGCTGTCTTGATACGACCACAGGATGGCGCCAAAGTAAGAAATTTTGAAATCTTACCCATATCAGCTTTAAACATTTGTAGAATTTGAATAAGTTTAATCAAATTTTTAGTAATGTATTTCTTGATTAGAAACGCTGAGAAAAAATAATAATTTCACTGTAATATGTAATGATCGTTCCAAACACACAGGAAGACGTTGTGAAACCTGACCCTATCTTGAAGAACCACTTACCCACTTGAAAAATTCCACATTTTGAGGCAATGGTTCCATATTTAGGAAGATATTCTTATTCACTTTGTTGCTGAGAGTTTGAGACGACTGATACCACGCTCATTTGTTTACAATAAATATTAGTTTAGCCTAAAAACGACTTCAAAAAGCTGTTTTCCCATTTCCAGTCTTTATTATAGCTAAGCTAACCACCTACTGACTCTAGCCTTATATTTACTGGATAGTTATGACAATGATATCAGTCTTCTCAAGTTACTCTCAGCAAGAAAGCGAATAACAGTATTTCAAAAAAAATGTCAAACAATCTCAGAGTACTCTTGAAACAAACTAGTTTGAAGAGTTGTCCAACCATATCTAAAGACAGATTTAAAGCAGTTCTGATCTCTGTTCTGTTCTGTTCTGTTCCAAACTCTAAGGCAGGATCAAAAGCCTGTCATAGAGACGTCCGAGACAGGATAATTATTCAAATGGGGATAACACATTTTTGGACAGTCTACTCCTTGAAGTTCTTCTTGGTGGTACACTAGTTAGAATGAAATAAAAAAGTGATGAAAATAGTTGTGGGAGGATGGAAAAAAGAGAACTAGGGAGCTTAAATCCTGCCTACTTTCTCACCTAATTGCTGCATGAAATGGACTTGCTTGTCTTTGCAGGTTTTGTAAAGTTACAAAGTTTGCTAGACATAGCCCCCCAGTATTTCAGTATCGACTATAATTACTGCGTCACATTTGTTTTCCTCTGCCAACCAGTCAAGTTGCAGTTGACATCCATATCCGTCCAGACTTGAAGTGCGTTTTGTCATAATCAGTGTATGAATTCCTAAAAGGTTGCAGAGACCTTGACCTTTGACCTCTAACCACCACAACTCTAATCAGCTCATCCATGAGCCCCAGTGAACATTTGATTCAAATTTAAAGAAAGTCCCTGGCGGTGTTACTGAGATATCGTATCTACAGAATGGCAGTGGTGGACAGACGATCAACCTGACAACATAATGCCTCCGGCAATGGCTGTCACTGGCAGAGGCATAAAAAGGTGTGGTGGAGGGGAGGTTTCTACACTGCTTGACGACCCAGAAAACATGTTTTTTGAAACATCATGCAGCCTTTAGCCTTTAGTCTAAAAGTCATTTTAGTCTTTCCCACTCAGTTAGTGAAATACAGTCTATTATCCTTTTAAAGTTGGGCCATCTGAATGGTCACAAATCAGCTACCAAATCCAATCCAATCTCATGCAGTCCAAGATAAGCTATAAGCATGCGTTTGCAAAGGTAAAAAAAAAAAAAGACCTTGTACATTCTCTGTGCAATAGGAAAAAGTAATGTGTTGATACCCCTGTGGTTACACCTCTGTAAAAGCAAAGACTTCTAAAGAGAACAACAGCAGCTTTCTTTTACAGCGGGAAATAAAAAAATCACATTATACTCTGTTCTCCAACACACCTATCCATCAAATTTGAGTCAGCCTGACGTTCGGCGTATTTTCCACCTCAGTCAGTCATTCAGTCAGTCAGTCAGCTTCTGTCTGCTATGTGACAGAAAGAAGAGATGTCAGCGAACAGGTTTTTCGGGGAGCTCAGGGCCGTCACGTCTGCCTTCAGAGTGACTGATGAGGTTGAGTAGAGTGACGGGCAGCTGCAGTCTTTTCTCAGCCCGCAGGCCTGCCTGGCATTAACGTTATGTGCCATGTTCTCAGAGGGAACCCGTCATTCAGCCGTCACTCAAACAGACAGACAGATGGTGCACGTAGACACCGAACATGAAAGAGACTGGCAAAGTAGCAACGAATCCCTAGGTGGTCCCTCGTAGTTGAAGGGTGAGGGTTTCTCATCACAGTTGCTTGGCAGCTCGACTTCAACCACACGGCCACACATGGACATCAAGGTGCCAACGGGCCCGGGCGAACATCAAAGTCACTATCCATCAAATGTGTCACATGCTATGAAAGGGAACAGCTTGCAGTATGGCGTAGGTCTGATCTGTTTTCACATCTTCATAAATCATGACCACTCTCACTTTTCTTCTGCAGGCAATGGCGATTACGTGTGGAGCTCAGTCAGAGTCAGAAGGGGCTATTAGAAATACCAGACTGTATTCGAGAAGCGGGTTAGTGTGGTAGAGTTTTAATCACATAAGAGCATGTGTGGGACAATTTACAGTAAGTTTTGCAATTACATTACAGTAGTTTTTATTTGTTTATTTATTTTGGAATGAAGTGGTAGACTTGACCACCTACATTAACTAGAGAAAAGCGGGTATGTTAGCAGCACTAAAGGGTAGCGCCTACAGTATTCATCCATCCCACTAAGATGATGCCTTTAGTCGTTTAAAGGCAGTGAAACATCCTGAAAAATGGATATGTTTGTCACACCAGTTATGTTGCCTGGATGTGAAGTGTCAGGTTAAAAAAAAAACAATAAAAAACGATATATGATCTATGAGGAGATGGGAAGAAACGCAATCAAGTTATGTATGACTATTGACTTGTATAACTGTTGAATAGATGGCACCATGGATCTTGCAGGTTGAGCAGATACTACATTTAGTTATTTGGCAGAAGCTTTTATCCAAAGCGACTTACAAGTGAGGGACATCACTAAAGCTCCAGGGCAGTAGGAGACCTTGGAGTAAGTACTGAGTACTACATGTATTTAATAAGAGCAAGGAGATCAAGTAAAGAAGTGCACCGAAAGTGCATAGTAAGTGCTGGTTTGGCAAGTTAGGGTGTTAGAGGTGTTAGGAGAGGAGGTGCTCTTAGAAGAGTCTTCAAGAGATTCTTGAAGATAGAGAGGGGCCCCTCCTGATCTGATAGCTAGTTCCACCTTGAAACTTGTACAGAAAAAGATCAGTTCATACACAGGTGGCAAAGCAAGCTCAAAGGTATGACAGTGTGTGATCCTTATGTTGAACTTAAACAGCAGTTTAAACTAGAAAGGTACTTATTGTATCAAAATTACGGACAGGCTTTTTGTAACTTCAAGGTCAGCGACACCAGAATCCCCGCGCGGTGTTACTCAAAGATATGGACCAGCAACCTTTACAATGACAATGGTCTGGGAGATGAGAGATCGCATTTCCATCAATCATGTAATAACAGTCAGGGCCAAAAGTTATACAGTATGTGAATTCACTTTGTTCTTGAAGAATATTCTATCTTTGTTAAAGTAACTGAATGATGAACTTCATTCCTGCTAATATTTTGTATAATGCATATTTGTAGTCCATGCCATGGAGCCTCACTCTTGAGTCAGATCTGAATCTTGTAACTTTTAGAGCTTCCAGTTCACCTGACCTGCATTTGGACTGTCTGAGATAACCGGAGCACTCACCCAGGAGCACTCACCCAGACAAACATGGGGACAACATATGAACTTCACACTTAAGGGCCCCAATGAGTTTTGAACAGAGAATCTTTCTGTTGCAAGGTGACAATGCAAATCATATGCCTACATAGTAGTAAAATGACAAGTCCTAAATTGTAAGAAAATAAAATCTCACCATATGTTTTACAGGGTTTTTATGTCCTGTAGGTGCAGTGAGGCAGGGAACGTAGACTGACTGACCCTGTTCAATACTTAAGGTTGATATTCAAGGACAGCTTGTGGTCACAGTGCTGACAGTAACATCTGATGACCACGAGCATCCCGGCCAAGAATAAGCCGTGTGTGAGAGACACGAAGGAATACAAAATATGTTCAGTTTTTAATCCTGTCAATATCCACAGACAGTGCACTGCGTGGCTCTTTGTAAATTTCACACCAGTAGTGTGAGTAAAAGGGAAAAATAAAATGTGAAAACTGTGAATCTGTGAAGCTTTTTCATCTATACTTGGACGTGTTCAGTCACAGCGGCAAAAACAAGCGAAACCAGATGAAACGCTGCCAACAGGTGCCATTTTGTGTGTCTTTATTGTGGACATGACATTACATCTTTTTGAAATGATGTACAAAAGTGTAACAGAACTGAGAATGGCTCAGACGAGGTAGAGCTTTCACATCGGCTTGCTGGCTTGAAAACGACATGGTATAAAACAAAAACAACCCAGAAAAATCAAATTAAAACAAATGCTCCTGTCTGCCTCTGTCCTCTCATCCTTTTTGAAGTGATAATAAATACAGATATCAACCAAATACATTTGGAATAATAATGTCTTCTAAGGTAAATTAATCATGAAGTTCATAACAAATAAAAAAAGCAATACGGACAACAAATAATACAACTTAAGAGGCATGATAAAAACCCAACCAAAGAGAAAGAACAACACCTGCCAGCCCCTCTGGGAGGGCAGCCATGACTAGCTACTGAACAAATCCTACAGTTTAGCAAAGAGAGACTAAAAACACACTCTTACATCTTTATGAAAAAATAAGCACTGCTGCACCTAGTATTATCAAACTGTCCATGAGGAAACGTAGCTAAAAAGCTGTGCCACACAGCCGTCACAGAACAAATCATGTCATTAAAATCTACGGACTCACCCTAAGAAAAAAAAAAAGAAAAAAAAAAAGCCTCTAAAACAGAAATGACATTGAAGTGTGTTAGCCGGCACCATTAAAGAGACATTCTCAAAGAAACCTTAACTAGAATTGGACAAAATGAGAACAGTTAAAGCAGTAACCTAGTCTA
This sequence comes from Seriola dumerili, assembly GCF_002260705.1. Lineage (NCBI taxonomy): Eukaryota > Metazoa > Chordata > Actinopteri > Carangiformes > Carangidae > Seriola > Seriola dumerili. Next base: position 5,113,195 of record NW_019174446.1, on the reverse strand, counting down.
AGTGCACTAGTAATGCCATTTGGTTTCTACTGCTGTATATAAAGGGTTTGGTAAAAGTGGATTACAGATATACAGTTTATATTACATACACTCACTCCTGCTTCGTAGTTTTTCTAAGTCACACTTCGGAGTACAAATTCATAACTGAGGAGTTAATCTTAAAGGGAATTCTGTACATTGGTATTAGTACTACACTACCTCGAAGGCTAGAGTATCCGTTTCAAGTATTTTCACTACCCACACCTTCAACATACACACGTGTGTATTATTAGGCATATTCAAGCACACAATATTGTATGCATTTTTTTAAACAACCCCGCCGGTCTTGCAACCATTTCATCATCATGTAAAAACTACTGAGGTCTCAAAATAGATGGGAAGTACAGTACTCTGTCTGCTCCGCGATCTTTAACTGGTGTGAATTTGGATTATTTGCGATCAAAAAGTCAACAGTGTGACTCCTGCTCTTTAAGTTGGAGCTACTTTCTTATCTTCTTCTTTTCCCCAGCGTGTCAAGGCATGGCTTATTCAATCTTGGAGACCGCTGAGGGGAGAAAACTAAGCACAGGGCACAAAAGGAAAAAAAAAAATCCCAAAAAAAACTGTTCATCCTTGCAAAGAACAGTTGATACCTTTATACCAGCCAACAAACTTAAGACAGGCTTTCATCACAGAGGAGGTAGGCTAGTATACAAAGCATCTAGAGGGAGGCTGGAGTACACAGAAGTTAGTGAACCTCTTATACAGTATGGAGAGGTTTGAAAAGAATGCACATACACATGCATTAATGTACACTCTCACTCACACCTGGGTTAAGGCTGTGACGGCTCTACAGTTCCAATAGGCTTCAAAGCGTTTTGCACCTTGTGTATTCATCCCTGAACTCTCTGGAAGCCTGACCCCCCGACCTCTGGCTTCTCTCTCTCTCTCTCTCTATCTCTCTTTCTCTCTATCTCTCCCCTTCTCTCTCTCTGGCCTCCTCACTCTGTCCTTCTACAATGCAAAATCTTCACGACACAATTCAACAAATTTGACTCGTGCCATGGTAGTTTGGCTCATTAGTCTGCAAAAAAACGTTTTGGTGACAAAAACAGTTCTGTATCTCTGGTTGTTTGTTCTGTGCTCGCTAATACACAGCATACATGTTGGATTATACTCCGTGTTAATTTGTTGAGCAAACTTGCCAATTTTAAAGCAATAGTTGGACATTTTTGGAAATATTTCCTTTCTTCCCAAAAGTTAGATGAAAAGAACAATACCACTCTCACGGCTAAATATGAGGCTACAGCTAGCAGCCAATTAGCTTAGCTTAACAGAAAGATTGGAAACGGAGGAACAGCGAGTCTGGCTCAGATTTTCCCCTTCTCAAATTGCTTAATTTTTTAGATGATTTCTACTATTTTACAAGAAAGAGGAATAGAAAATTCAGAAAAAATAAACCTAATTTTGTGTAGAATGTACATTTTTGATTTTCACCTATCTTGTGACCCCCTCGGATTACATTGCGACCCTGTTACGGGTCCAGACCCTTAGGTTGGGAAGCGTTGTGTTAAGGTATCGTGTGCTGATGACAGGCTCTCTACCATAAAGATTTTGGTAGCCAAGATTTAATCACATATATTTTAAGGAGGTCGACAGGCCAAAAAGTCAGAGTTGCCTTTTAGCAATGAGAAATATTAAGCTGCATCTTTTTAGCTAACACTAGCAGTACCACATTCTCCTTTGCATGTACATAAGTTGGAGTTAAGTCTGTGCAATCCACTAACGTCTTCCTGCCACTCCCACTGCTTGGAGTCTAATTCAAAGTCAGAAGTGTCGGTGTGGGAAACACTCCCTAATATGATGGAGTTATGGAGGAAAACTGCCTCCACTTCCCTCCCTTCCTCTTAAATGGACAATAATTGAATGACCATAAAAATGGTACGCTCATTTATATTGGCTATTAAAAACGCACACTCTTTTTAATGAGCACTAAAGCAGACACCCCCATTAGCATTCTCTCTCTTTCTCTCTCTCGCTCTCTCTTTAATCCTACCTCTCTCCACTACTCTCTCTCTCTCCTTCTAATCATCAGCTGCACAGCCTCAGAGTGGTCACTGCACTCTGGAGTGGAGGGAAGTGAGTTTAACACACTTGTGCACGCAGACACACTCACACACGCAGATGCAAAGTCTTCATCTTCACGACTTAGAGCCCAGAGGAGACGAACTTGCAACGTGTCAGTTGACTGCTGATGAAGGGCAGAGCATCGTCTCCTCTCTCATGCCATCTCTTAGATGAATGGTGTCCTGAGGAATGCACAAATCCATACAATAAAGCTAAAAAAGTAATGGGAGAGGGGGCCAACCACAGCAGCCATGCAGTGCCACAGTCCGCGATTAAAACGCAGTTGTATTCAAGTTCAGTTTTTCCTCTTCTTCGCATAATAATTTAGCTTTTCTTGTAAAGCTGCACCAAGCAACTTTACGCGCTGGTACCTCCAAAATGGCAGCAAGAGGTAACTCTATCAATTCTGAGGGCCACTATATTCAAATATGAATTAAGGTGATGTAAACTACACACAGCTTCCTCATTTTTGCCAAACTTCACACTTAAAAAAAAAACAAAAAAAAAACAGAAGAAGCTGCTTTCCTGCTCACACTTTCACTCTTCATTTCTTCTGTGTGGAGTAAAGTTTCCGCCTGTGTGCACACCTGACACCTGAACTTCAAACTGCAGAATTCTTTCCATTGGGAGACAAGACACTCTTCTTCTGTGGCTCTATTCTGTGATTTTACAATTGCCTAGCACAGCTTTAACTAGCTTCTTTACAATAATAATAATTAAAAAAAAAGCTTCCAAAAACTACAAGAACCTTCATTGTAGAAAATTCTTCTAAGGTCATTAAAGGATGATGGATGGAGAGGAGAGGCTCAAAAAGTCAGTCATGAGTCTTGGGTCCTGCTTCCAGTCCTATGATTTTATGGTGATGCTGATGGTGTTGTCCGGTTGTGTGATTCCCTGACTAGCCTGGTCCCGAGTCCAGATCCTGGTCTATCAGAGGGTTGACTGTTATTGTTGTTGTGGTGTTGGTGGTTGTTTGGCAGCCAGCGCTCCTCGCTCCTCCTGGCTCAGTGACAAGCTCCTTGTGTCTGGGTACTGGCTGTTGTCAAAAGGCATATGGTGGACACTCTGGACGTGCGTCTTTAGGTTCCCTTTCTGAGAGGCTCGGTATGGGCAGAGCTGGCAGCAGAATGGCCTCTCCCCTGAGGAACACACACACACACACAAAAGGTTGATAGGTCAGGTAGAGGCCACAGGATTTGGAGAGGACAAGACATTTTAAGCAATTGTGAATATACAGAGGATTTAACAAGACACAACGATGTAGACTCGCTGCAGTGGGAACAAAAAAAAAAAAAGAAGCAAACACAGACAAACATAAACCAAGACACATGATGGCATTTAAGTAGAAGTAGGGAAACATTATGCAGGTCAAGACCAATGTTCACATTTCATTTTTTACACCTAATTTAACTTAAAAAGTTAACTTTGCTTCCGTATCCTGACCCAGATGGACAAACTCTTCCTTTTCTGTTTCCTGCCATCTGGAGAGAAGCGCCACACATCCCCTGTCTGAGCAGTCCTACTTTTCTCTCTGTGCATTTCTCTCAATCAAACAGCCCCCAACTCCCACCCCCAACACCCACACCCACACACACACACACACACACACACACACACACACCCACACACACACACACACACACACACACACACACACTCATACACCCTATACTCTTTTCTAATTAGACTGACCTACAATGGCAACGACACCTCGGCAAAATAAATAAATAAATAAATAAAATAATAAAAAAATAAGCAACAAACACCTGAACAAAACAAATGAGATTGCCATTTAATTGCACCTAATTATCATTTTGATAAATGGAGGAATATCAAAGCGGGAAAACAAATGACTCCCCGTGCCCCTCCCGCACCCCTCTCCCTGAAGAAGAAAAAGGGAAATATAGCTGTTATCATACATCATCAGAAACACAACAGAGAAAAGGAAATGGAGGGGGGGGGGGAGCTGGGGGGGGAAAGAGGGAGATAAAAACAAAAAAAAAGATATAATTAATCACACAAAAATCAAAAAAAAAAAAAAAGAAACAGCTGGAAAGACAGCGAGGGTGAGACGTGAGAGGAAAGCGAGAACCTCCACGACATCGTCCTGCGAGGAAACATCGCTGACGGGACCGGTGCACTACATTATGCTAAAGGTTATCGTCACCGTAAAGCAGCGTCAACACTACATCTAATTGGACCCCTCTGCCGCGCCTGCTCCCATCATTCATAGTGTGCGGTAAATCTTGAGTCCATGCGGATGTATGTGTGTGTGTCTGTGTGTGATGTGTGTGATTAATTAAGATGGAGGCGTAGTGTGTAGAACCCAGCTCTCTCCGAATGTCAAAGCAGAACAGATTTACTCCTCTGCTCTCTCTACCCCAATGCTTGTCTCCGTCACTGACTCTGAAAACTCTGAAAGTCATTAAAGGAGCTAAGAAGACTTTTATTTGTCCATCCGACAATCCACAGATATTCAATTTGCTATCATAAAAGAAAGAAAAGAAGCACATCCTCACACTCGATGAGCTGGATTTGTAGAATTTCTGCTTGAAATAGTTAAAATAGTTGCCAATTTCTGTCCTTCTACTAATCAACAAATCAATCAACTAATGATTTTAGCTTTAGTCACTATGTCTGTCGTGGTGTTTTTGCACTTCACCTCCTAAGAGGTCTGTTGGTGAGGAAGTTAGAGTTCTTCTAGGTGGAGCTCCTCCGTGCGTTGAACTACATATCTTTACCCCACATGCGAACACTTCCAGCTGAAACACAGTGACCACATGTGAAGGTGTCACCTGTCTTGGACATTTTTTTTTTTTTCACCTGTGTTTCAGTGAAGTGATGCAGGAAGTGAATCACAGCCAACAACAGACGGGTGGATATTTTGACTGCAGTCGCAGATGTTTGCATGTATGATCACTCCTCATACTAACTACCAGCGTGAAGTTCTTCTGATGTGCACTCCAAAAAAGCCAGAAAGAGAAACCTATCACTTCCTGTGCAAGATATGAGGGATTTTTACCAACAAAAGCTCAGACGAGACTCCTGGCAGTCAGAACAGAACGCCTGTGTTGTGTGTATCTGGGATATTTGTTGTTTGATATCTGATGAGATACTGATTTTTGTGCAGTGATGATGGGACTATAGCTGGATACTGCACTGGAATCAAATTCTACCACTTGGGGTCATTCAGGTGAATTGATTGATTGATTGCTTAACATTTTAAAGAGCTTTCATAAACTGTTTTTACAAAGTTTTTATGATAATTGCTGTTATGTTATTTACATAATGAAGCAAAGACGATGGTTGAAGGCACCCAAAATGTACTATAGAGCCATTCGTAAATTCATAGGAGTAAATTTAGTGCACACAAAGACAAACCAAACTGTATTTATAACACAAAGAAGGGAAGAAATCGTGTATTGCAAGAATCTGCAATTTGGCACAACAGTGTTGTCAGTGTTAAGTGAAAAATTAGCAGCTAAAGAAGTACAGAAAAAAAAAACAATATGTGCTTCTGACTTCATCCAGTGAGGTTTAAAAATGTCAGGTTGCCATTTATCCATTAATAAAAGAACCATTAATCTGTCAAGTGTCATTAAAACATAAAAGTCACCAAAAATGAAACGAAGACTGAAGCTTTTCAATGACACAACTGTGATATGTGGAGCGGATACACATGCTGATGTCAGGTGTGATCCAGCAACAACAAAACAAACACAAAAAAACTCAGATGTGAGGATGCAAGGTGTTAATGCCAGGTGCAGAGGGTGCCACATGTGACTGTTACAAATGGAAAAAAAAAAAAAAAAAACACATTCACAACAAGATGGGGTGTGCAGGACTGACACAGACACGCACATGCAGAGGTGAGACAGTCATAATAAGAATCATGCAGAAGCGATGGGGGGAGCCCAGTGATTAGCCATCGTGCCACATACTTGTTTGGGAGCTTCAGAAGCGGTGGTGTGAGCGTCAGTACCTCTGTGGAGTCCGTTANGGGGGGGGGGGGGGGCATTCGGTTAAAAGCTCTACCAGATCCACACAATAATTTTTTTTTTTTTTCTCTTCCACCACCATCCGCAAAGAGTAGTGTTTGCCACCAGCACCCTTGCTAATAGAGGGGGGCTGGCAGTGATGATGATGGTGATGATGGTGATGATGGTGGTGATGATGGTGATGGAACCTGGTGGAGGCAAGTCAGTGATTTAATATGACGCATGTTAATGGAGGCCTCGGGGTGGCTGGCCTTTTCTGCGTGTGCACGTTCATGCTGAAGACAACCGCTGGTGACAACATTAATTACAGCCTCGGCAAGTGTTTACAGAGCCTATGCAAGGGTGTGTGTGTGTTAATGTAGTGTGTGTGTGTGTGTGTGTTTACAGTAGGGCTTGGGGGAAGCTGAGCACTGCATCACTTACCATTTGGCCTCTGTCACTTAGAATCACTGGCTGTGCCACATATCATTCACACTCTCTATAAAGAAGCTACTTAACTCACTGTCTACTGTGATCACTGCCGGCCCGCCTGATGGACATGACAGGACAGGAGATGGGAGGGGAGAGGAGAGGAGGAGGAGGAGGAGGAAGAGGGGAGAGGTGTGGAGGGATGGAAGCAGGCAGCCAAGGAAAGGAGAGGAGAGGATAAAAGGTGAGAGGAAACAAGAGGGGAGAGGAAGAGAGCAGGAGAAAAAGTGAAATGAGGGGAAAACGAAGAAGAGTGGGACGGGAGAAAAGAGTGAGATGACAGCAAAGAATAAAAGAAAAGAAAGGGAATAAAAAAGAAAAGCGAAGAAAGGAGAAAAAGGAAAGGAAAGGGGCCGCAAGAAATGAAAAGTAGAGGGGGAAAAGGAGAAAGTAGAGGAAAAGGCAGGACGTCTAAATCAAGCTGTTTGGTGAATGGCATCGGGACACATGCAAATGGATTCATGAGGCTGGCATGGACAAATGCTGTTCTGCTTCATTAGAATGCACAATTCCATCTCTCTAATTGACATGTGATTAATAATGTATACAATTTGTCACAGGTCAGTATCTGGAGCAAATCATGTTTCAGTTTAAAAAATAGAGACAGCTGCCCGGCCCAGGGCGGGGAAGGACTCACAGACTGGCTGTCACACTCAACTGAACAAAAAGATCTGTTTTGATTTATTTCGGAGAATGCAGGGACGTAGCCGACGTATGGAGAGTCAGACGATGAGATATTGTCGAGAGCGTGAATCCCCCACCCGTGCATATAATCACTATATCTCATGTGAGCGTTTCTGGGTGGATAAATAGCTGCGAAGGTGGCGAGGTGCGCATACAGGTGGCACAGGAACGAGTGACTGTTGAAGGAGTGGCCAGAAAAATGGGAACGTCTAACAATACATGAAGAGCAAGAGGTGGGGTGAGGTCGTTCGACAGGTTTAAGACCTCTCTCACGTGCTGTACAGGTCACTTAATGTCAGTGCTGCTGCTCCTTGATGAGGTCATTCTGTTTTCCATTTGAAATAATTTTACACTTTACACAAAACTTCTTTTATTTACTGCAAATATCAAATAAATGTGTGTGTGACCCCAAACAATGACCATGTAATTTCAGCAACACTCAAGGGTTAAAAGGTGACGCATACCGACAGTATTCGTGATAGTATTGAATTAGAAATAGTATTGTGGTTTGTCTATTGTTTTGTCTGGCCACTACATGAACTGTATGTGTACGTGTGTGATCTGTATTCCTCTGAGTGTGTTTTGATGTAGATGTTGGCTGTATTTACCTGTATGGGATCTCATATGAGTGCGCAGGTGGCTGGGCTGACTGAAACTCTTCCCACACTCGTGACAGAAATACTGCCCCTGTCGCATGAGGGACCTCAGCATCCCTGATCCAACACACACACACACATGCACACGCACGCACACACACACACAGAAAAGGAGAGGAACACACAATTAAACAGAGCACAAAAGAAAAAAGAAGCAAAATCTACAAGGAATCATTGGTTCATTTGAAGTTTTTCATATGGAGAACATATAAATGAAGAGTATGGGAAGAACTGTGGGCAGATTCAGCTGTGTTGAGGATAGTTCTACTGCTTCCTCAGTTTAAATCAACAAGTCTTTATTTAAAGGAGGTCCAAAAATCACATGGATCTAATTCTTCCAGACTTTTACAACACTGGTGAGTTAAAAACACAAAAAGTATGCCTCTCTTGCGACACCTCCATGTTTTTTTTTTTTTTGTTTTTTCCAAATGTGGTCCTGATCCGATGTTTTGTGCTGTTAGCAATTTTGACTTTTCCACAATGCCAGTCCCTTGAAGAAAGGTGAAACACACTTATATACTTATACACTTATACTTTAAATTTAAATTTGTAGCTTGAAACTCTAAAAACTTTAGAATGAAGAGAAAGTAAAATAAATAAATAAAAAAAGATACATGTTCAGTTACACAGGCCAATGAGTCCGAAAATCACATGTGCTTTGAATTCCCATGTGAGATTCCACATGTGACTCTTCCCATGACGAGCGGTGGCAGAGGTGGGCATCAGTATCAGTTTATGGACATCAGTATCAGTTTATTCCAAAGGAGAAGACATTTTCACATGGCAGTGTTTGCAGAGATTGAATGGAGACGTAAAGGTCAGTAATGGGCAGAAAGAGAGTGGGTGTACATAAGCACAGAGCCTGGCTGGAGCGGTGGAGGTAGGTAGCGTCAGTAGTGGACTCGCGTAAGCATCATTAGTATGTCTAATGTGTCATTATGAGCGGCTAGCTCCAGGGGCTGGACTGCAGCTGTCACACAGCATCATCTCAGAGGCTGACAGCCAGACACACACAGCACACACACACCGCATAAATTACAGGCAATTAAAACGCCCCGGCTGTGATGTGCCCGCTCCGCTGCCCGTGTGTCACATGTCAGGTGTGTGTGTGTGTCTGCATGTGTATGCATTTCAGGAGTTATACATGTGTGTGTGTGTGTGTGTGTGTGTGTGTGTGTGTGTGTGTGTGTGTGTTTGGTCCAAGTGAGGCATGGGCTGTGGCACACCGGCTTCATTTACACACACACACACACACACACACACACACACAGAGTGATGCAGCAGCACAAGTCACCTTTACATATTAATGGCTTTAAATAGCAAAAAGAAGCAACTTGTTGAATTTTGATGACTTCAAAGCTCATAAATCCTGTCACATGGCTAAATGTAAGATCAGGATTATTTTTTTATTGGTCAATTTCTTCATGGAGGTGGTGAAGAGGTCTAACTTTCCTACTCATCATGTCGAACCCACAGTACATACATTATTGTGTCACTTCACAGAAACCATGACTAATGGTTTTTTTTTGGTATTTGGTATTTGTTTTTTTACACTTTGAGAACACACCTTGCACTTCTTGTTCCAATTCCATTATATACATCCTATAAAGCGCAAATCACGATTACTTGAAGGTGAACAAAATTAAATTTAAAACTTTCTAAAGATGTTTTAATGCTACATGGATTTTACTTTAAGACCAATTTAAAAACCAAAATGAAACCCTGGCAAAAAGCAGCATATTTCCAACTGAACATAGTTAACGAGAGTTCTGAAACTATAATGAGGCAGCATAAGAAAAATGCCACCAAGAAATTAATTGTTAAGGGACATGAAGCCCAACTGTGTTTGGGTAAAGCAGACAAAATGCATGCTGAGTGGCTAAACAGAGAGGCCATTCAGCTTAAAGAAACCTGTTGTTGCATGATGACTGAACTGTTTTTCAGACATTTACATTTGTATTATTTATATAGCTATTTAATAAATGTAATGTAAACATAGTGCAGCAGGAGGAAAAAGTATTTGAAGATTGTTGGGTCTGTTTGATGACACTGTGACCGCACACACTCACATTCTCATGCACACATACATATGCACTCCTGTGACCTCTCCTGCTGACAGTTAACAGGCCCGGGGGTTTGGGGAGGGGGGGGGATTTCGGTGAGGGGCCCGCTTACTGCTCAAACCCGCAGTAGACACATCAACACCCCAAGAATTAGGGCTGGCATATACCTGGGCAGTGCCCACTGGTTGTGTGTATGTTTTGGTGTGTCTGTGTATGCGTGTGGAAAGTGGTGAGTGTTGGAGGGACACAGCAGGACAAGGAGGACAGGGAGGCGGAGGAGGTGACAGAGAGTGTCTCTGGCAGCCCGACTGCTGGCCTCTGGATACTCTACTTCTACTCTGGGCCGCCAGCCCTTCTCACTGATGCACTAATGAAAGACAAGACAGAGCTGGACGGAAAACACAAGCAGACACACACATACACACACACACACACACATGCTGGTGCACATATTACAGAGAGAAAAGGGAGAAAGACTCAGTTGCTCAAAAAAGGTCACTTTATAGCATGTGACTCAAAGGGCTAAGGCGGATCGTGACGATATGTGCCTGGACGGGTGACAGCGATGTCATGTGTCTGCTCTGGGGCTGTTGTCTTTGACCCCTGGCTCCATACAGCCCCACTTGACCTTAGAGACACAACTGAAAATGGGCAAATAATACGGATGTTCGGTAATGACCATTTCCAAAGCAGCTGGTGGGGTAATTATTCTGTCTCATCTCCCTCTTTGCCTCTTATGTTCCCTCTCTCTCTCTCTGTTTTGCCTCCCTCCATTCGCATCTGTGTGAGTCTCTCGTCAGGCAGAGCCGTGACCTAAACAGTTTGTGACAGCTTTCTGGGAGAGTGGAGCTGGAGACTAGGCATGCCTCGCAGACCTGAGAGTAGCAAAGGTTCTCTCACGTCTTTCACAGTAAAAAAAAAAAAAAAAACACACACACACACACACACACACACACACACACACACACACACACACACACACACACACACACACACACACACACACACACACCAAACTCCTTTTGCATCTAAAAACCTGAGCACATATGGACACACATGCACAGACACACATGCTGCCCTAGATACAGCCTTTTATCATACCAAGCAAACGTGTGTGTGCTGATTTAATGGATCTCCTCTTCATTATTCAAAAATCTTGTCAGAATGGAGCAGTATATGTGTCTGTCAATCACTTTCTGCCAGATGGCGAGTTAGTGTGTGAGAAAGAAAGAGAGAGACAGAGAGTGAGTTTGTGTGTGTTAGTGAGGATAAATATGTGTACCTGATTGAATATGGCTCATACATTACGTGTGGATCTACTCATGTGACTGTGTGTGTGTCTTTTCCCGGTTTAGCTTGTCAAGTCCAGTCAGTTCTACTCATAGCAGCTCAGGAACAAGATGCTCAGTGGAAAACATTCCTCTTCAACTCTTGACATTTGGCATTTTCACCATGGCCAAGACGCTCTGGGCATATTGTATGTGAGCTGATGATGAGGTGTTTCACGGGACTTTAACTAACAAAAAGCATTGCATTGCATTGCATTGCATTGCATTGCTCCAAATCTTCTTAAATACATAATACAAATCAGACAAATGACTGCTTACCAGTGGGATCCAGCAGAGTATTGGCTACACCCCATCGATGGTAGAGGGCAGCCAGCTCATGGGGGCTGTAGTTTTTGAGGAAGCTGAGAATGTCACTTGGCATCTCCGGCGTCTCTGCGATTGGCTCCTGCTTTACATCTCCACGAGCCTCTGAAGGCAAAGAAGAAGAAGAGGAGGAGGAGGAGGACGTGTGCGGAGTGCCTCCATGTGCCTGGGAGGCTCCATAGTTGTGTCCTGCTGTGGAGCTATGGGTGATGGTGCTGGGCCTGGTTGCATTAGCCCGGCCCTGGCTGTGGGAGTTGGGAAGCAGTTGATGAGGGGAGCCCCTAGCGCGGCTGTACTCTGCTAGGCCATGTTTGCTGGACAGCATGAAGCCGAGGCCCTCCTGAGGCATCAAGTAGCGGTCTGCCATCCTGGAAGCAGTAGCAGAGCTGGGGCTCGGGGCTGAGGAACGTGAGAGGGCGCCAGTGCTTTTCTCTAAGGGGCTTGAGGATGGCAGCGAGCTTCCCCGAGGGTAAATATCCACTTTGGGTCTGAAGCGAGACTGATGACTCTGGTCCTCCTTGTGTCTGGCGTTGCTGCTGGCGCTGCTGCCCGGCCGTGCGGGGACTCTCCCAGCTTGGGAGCCTGAGGAGGATGAGGAACCCCTGGAGAACGAGGAGGAGGGTGTAGAGGATGATGATGGTGTGGCTGCGTGACTGGGTGGCTTGCTCTTCTTTAGAACCTCGCTGGAGTAAGTTGGGGGCCGGGTACGTTGGGTGCGCATCAGTGGAGGCAGTGGTGGACACTCCTTTCCCTCCAGGACTGGTGGGGGACCGGTACGTCTCCTGGAGGATAACAAGCTGTCCCTGGAGCCCTTTGAGTTGTTTTTAAAGGCCCATTTAGGAGCCAGATTGGAGCTACTGCTATTGATGCGGTGAGCCACAGTCTGGTGCATCCAGAGCACCTCAGGGTAGCGGGTGGAGTGGGAGCAAAAGGAGCACTTGTGACTAGGGAGGCTCTTCCTGTCCAAGGTTAAGGAGCCTATCCCCCTGATGCCTTCAGCCCTCACACACAGGTCCACAGGGGTCATGTTGGGATCGAGTGGGGATGATCGAGCTGAAAGGTAAGCCGAAGGTGATGCTGAGTTGTTCAGCCCCTGCAGTAGAGCTTTCTTCAGCTTGGGATAACCACTAGGGGTGCCTCTGTCCGAGCTGGAGCCGGGGCTTGGAATGGGGCTGGGTCGATCTTCGGGGGCAGGCGGGTGTTGGACACGAACATGAGTCAGATAAGCCTGCGAGTCTGTGGCAACAAAGTCACACAGGCTGCAGATGTAAGGCTTCTCATCTGTAAGGAAGAGTTGTGACAACATAAAGGTCAATGACTGTGAAGGGAATTGTCTAGATTATACTCTTCTCTACCACCAGCCATAAGTCAGAGCTCATTACCTCAGTTCACTGTGCCAGATTCATATTGTTGCAACCTCATGTAGTTTTAGTGAACAGCCACCAGGCTGCAGTATTGGCCCTTGTTCCCATATCCTCTCTTTTCATTTTACATGTGAACAGAACCTTTTCTGCCATTACTAGCATTATTACTTATAAGAAAACTGAACAAAACACACACAAAAATAGACAACAATTGTAACATCACAACATCGTAAGATGTTCCAAGAATTTATCTGAATACAACTTGCTTTTTTCAGTGACAAAGAGGGTGAGCCCTGACATAGATAATACTTTTACAACTCTGTTATCATATTCATTTAGTTAAGACTGTGTCGGTATCTGTGGTAACTTTTGGGATGCACGGTGGTGCCGATGATGTGAAACAATCACAAACTATAAAATCAAACATTAACATAGAGTTAAATAAACACCTTTTTGACACATTAAAACAAATGGAGTATTAAGACTTACAAGGTTGGTTTATTTACTTTATGTTGTATTGGAATTGCATTGGACTGCACGTTTCTTTATTGTATTGAGTCAATGGTGGTGGTTCCTGATGTGTAGCTTCATAAACTCTCCACTAGGGGGGGTATATGTCATGTGTTTAGTGAATTCTACTGGAAAACTGGAAAACTTTGTCTCCCACAATGTACAATTTCCAGAATTAGGAAAAAAAACAATATGAATAAGAATTATAGTAATGAGTATCAGAGCCAGGCCACATCATCTTACACACACAAACACTGTACTAAAGTCTGCTATGATCTAATGAATCAGATATTACATTATTGTACTCTCCACTACCCCTCCCCATTTTTACAACAACACCAGTAACCTGCCATCTGTTTTTCATTTTGCTTCCTGTTGGCAACACTGACCAACAATCACAGCTCAGACTCTGCCAAGGTGAAACCCCAGGGCTGGGCAGTTTAGCAGGCAGGGTGGTAAGGCTGATGTGCCCTGTTTCTAAGACTGATACTGGTCTTATATTAATTGATTACTGACCAGTCAGAGTTGTAGTAATGGATGTACATAATTGAATATCAGACACAATATTCTTATTATCCTTCCAAAGTTTCAGTGCAATCCTGAATCAGAGTGAATGAGTTAGGCCACTGGGACAAAGCATGCCATAGTGCCCACAGTCTGTCACTGCAGTAATACTTAAGTTCTTAGAGGAGGCGTAAACATTATTAGAAACACACTATGATCTATTATATCCATCTGTGTCACCAAAACACTTGCACAGCTGCAATGATGAATTTCTCTGATTACCACAGAGGAAACTGTCATCAATATAACCGGTTTGTCAAAAAGCCTATGCCAATGTCAGTATCTGCGCGTAGACAGTACACTGCAGCTTCTCATTTGTATTCCCAAAAAGCAACTAAATGGCTGTAAGGGACATCAGAGTATTTGGGACTAGAGTGTCCTCTGAGTGTCTCTTTCCCCATTGCCTGCATCCCTCTCCATCGGGAGGTGACTCTATAAATAACCAATCCCTCAGACATCAGGCAGCCTGGCTGGCTGGCTCAGTGGTAAGAAGAGTGGATGAGTGACAGTGGTCACAGGAGGTAACCTTAGAGATTAGGAGAGTCAGAGGGATGGGGAAGAAAGGTAAAAGGAAAAAGGATGGACAGATCGAGAGAGGCCTTTATATCTTGTCAAGAATATTCTTTTGTTAAATACATCATTCTTGGATGGTTTTGTCATAATTACTAATGAATTTGATAAAAAATGCAACAACAGATTCTATCACATTTTACCATGTCTTTAAGTGTTGTGGGTTTTGAATCTGATATATAACATGCTGTACCTTTACGTACAATTGAGCTAGAAAGAGCTTGTACCTCAAATGCAATTCCTGCCATCAGACAGCAGGATGTCCATGGTTTTGGAGAGATTGAATTCTTCACAGGACATTTACTATTACAAAAGAAGCTAACCACACCTTGAACTGCTGCAGCACAGGAGTGTTATGTTTCTACTCCAGTCAAATAATCAGTTGTTATACAATAAACAACATCAGTGAAAAGTAAAAGTAAACATACAGACAGATTTCCATGGCAAAGAGACAGACAAAGGAGAGCGAAAAAACATATTCACAGATAAGGGGGTGAGGGGAGTTTCCTGAGACAGGAAGACCTGAAATAGCACACAGCTCGATCAAGCCTGAAGAAATGTTGCTGCTATTTTTGAATGTCTGTACTAACAGGGGGGGATGGAAACAATCACTTCAATTCTTAGTTATCCACTATCCTAACCTGTACAAATAGTGTTTTCAGTGTGTTTGAAAGTTAAAAGACAAAAGCCAGAGATCTCAAGTGCTGCATACACAGGAATCCTTCCTTTAGCATATTTCAGCTGTGATTATGGGTGTTTGCCCTTGCATGGGTAGGCTTTCTTCTTTTTTTTGCTCTGCAGTGTTTATTGGTTGTGGAGGTGAAAAAATGATAGGCATTCCAAAAATGCCCTCTGCTCTACTGACATGCCACTGAAAGGCACAAAGTTTCACATAACTGTTAGCTTTATTGCTCTGTGATACGAAATGATTGCACTGTTGTAAACAGCATTTTCAGTGGCAGTTAAAGTTTACTGACCATATTTGATAGTTGTGTACAGCTCTCAATAAAAGAGCTGAAGTCAGATGTAATCTTGATATTCAGCCACATGGTGGCTCCAGTTCCCACTCCATCGAGTGGAAACTGGACCTACACACATTTCATCAACAGATGTTTACTACAGAGTGACAAAGCCAGAGGCCTAAAGTGGGAGGCTTGAAAAGGGCTACAGTCATTTCTGCCACAAAAAAATCCCACTGTGTACTTATGCTTATGGCATTCATTTACTTGTATGTAAGTTATATTTTCCTACTGTTTTATGCTAGAAAGTTAAATCAGTGTCTAAAAGACAAAAGTAGTAATGGTGAAAAAAAAACAATTCTGGGTCCCAAGACACGATACTATAATCAATTTCTTCTATTTAACCTACTTTTTCATTTATACTGTATGTGTGATGAAATGAATGAAACAGTTAAAAAAAGCTGCAATTAATGAATCACAAACATTTACCAACCACCAATATTAAGGATAGTTCTTTAGCATCCTTACTTTGTTCCTTTGATTACAGACGATCATTTTGAATCAAAGTACAATGAAAAGACAGAGACCACTGACTAACCTGAAAGCTCTCCAGAATTTGCGGTACCCATCTCTGAGGCCTGATCTCCAAGGGTGGAGGCTGGTGGAGAGTCTCCATACCCCGGAGTGCACGGCCGGCTGGGGGAGCCTGACTCTGGATCACTGGTGGAGCCCCATCGGTCATCCCTTGCAGTTCTTTCCTTGTGTCCCATAGATGCCCTGCCTCCATCCTTCCTGTGGACCCGCTGGTGGACGATCATCTGATGACGACTGCGAAATACCTTCCCACACTCAAAGCACTCGTTGGATTTGGACGAAGCCTGCGACTGGGATGGTCGTCGTCGGTCTTGGCGAGATGAAGGCCGGTACTCTGAGTCGCTGAGGCTCTCTGGTGTCCGGTCTCCAGAAGAGGCATGGCTTCCCAACCCAGAGCTGCTACGTCTGCCTGAGCTGCGTTTCTCCTGACCTTGCAGGACATAACGGCTGCTTTCCTTCTCAAAAACCACAGCAGCTCCAGCGAGGGCCTCCTCCCCCATACTTCCTCCCCCATAGGAGGCCTTGTAACTAGGCTCCACTGGCTCCACAACTCTTCCTTTAGTGGCTAATTGCCAGGCCTGGTAGCTGCAAACTGGATCTAGTTCTGGGATTCTTTGACCCAGAATCTTCTCTTGCTCATCCAGGGTCTTTTCCTCAACAGGCTTGAGGTTTAAGCAGTCAAGAAAACGTCTCTTAGCAGCTGGTGAGTCCTCATCATCACTGGGTCTGCATTGGCTCTGGGATTTTTTTCCATAGCTGAGACTATGGACCTTGTCATGGGCTCTCAGACTCTCTTTGTTGTGAAACAGGTTCCCACATTTACAGCACATTTGATAGATAGATGTTACAGAGCCAGTAACGATATCAGGATCCTGTGCTACATCGTTGATGGTGGCTGGATGCTCAGCTAAGTCTGCTTTTGACCGTGATCTAGATTTGGTGTTGTGTGTTTTCATGTGAGATTTGAGAAACCAAGCTTCGCGGAACCGTCGTCCACAAATGCGACAGCAGTGGTCCAGGATCCCTGCATGTTTCTTCATGTGTGACTTAAGAAACCAGGCTTGGGTGAAAACCTGACCACAGGTCTCACAGGGGAAGGTCCCATCATTCTGGGGTTGGACGACATCAGGTTCGGTCACCGCCTCTTCCTTAACAGCCGTCTCCTCTTCTGTGTCCGCTGTAATGTGGACCTTTTCAATGTGGCTGAGGAGCTGGTCTTCTCGCTGGGCCTCGTACCCGCAAAGACGGCAACAGTAAGGTCGCTGGTCGGTAATAGACTTCTCTCTTTTCATGCTCCTTGCAGGCACTTTCCTCCGACTCTCCTCACCACTATCCCCGTTGATCATCCGGTTACAGGCAGAGCTGCTCTTAGTTGGACTCGTACCTCCATCAAGACCCTCTGAAACACTCATCTCCTCCTCCTCAGCGACACCTTCGTCATCCTCGTTGGAGTGATGGCTCGAGAGCGTGCCCAATTTATGGCTGCGGATGTGAACTTTCAGGTTGCCTTTCTGAGAGGCCCTGTGGTCACAGTAGGGGCATTTGTAAGGGCGGGCACCTGTGTGGCGTCTCATATGCTGCGACAAAGAGCTGAGGAATGGGAAGCTGCGTCCACAGACATTACAGTCAAAAGTCCCAGGGATTTTGTCATCCTCACCCTCAATCTCATTTCCAGGGTTAACCTTGTCTCCAACCAGCTTCTCCTTCTGACCTGCCGCCTGGGTTTCCATCACCTCCACACTGTCTCTAGGATTCATGGTACAAACTAACTACCCTGTCAATCTGGCCTTTCACAAGCTCAAAAAAACTTGAAACTACTGCTATCTGCAGTTGCACATCTAGAGGTGTCTAGTTGTGCCTTGTTGGTCAGTAAAAATGCTATCTGCCTTCAGTCATCCAGAAATCCAGCTGCTAACACAGCAGCTCATTTAGCACTCTCTAGTTACTGGGCACCACACCACCTATCCATCTTCATCTAGCACTGTCAGTGAGTTGACGACTGAAACTCTGTGTGCAACTGGCACCAGCGTTAACATTTGCTTAGATGCATGTAGCAAAATGTACTCTTTAGGCTAATGAAGGCCTAGCTTATAATGTAAAACTGAAATGTCTTTCTCAGAATAAAGTTGAAGTTCTCCCTCAATTTCAGGTCATCATTATGTCAGTAGCGGGGGAGTTCTGTCTGGGTGTCAGCGTAGCTAATCCACCAAACTCCTGTTCTTCATTTCACTGGCTTCTCTTCTTCATCCTGTGTTTTTATGTGTATCAGCAACTTTCAGGCCATATAACAGTGAGCTCTCTATAACACGGCCTTCATGTATTATCATCCACCTGAGAATGAAAAAGAAAGAGAGAGATGGTGGGAGACAGCAAGTGGGGAGGGATAAGAGAAAAGACACAAGGAACATTTTAGTAAAGTAAAAACATTTTCAATTCTCAGCCACAGTCAGTTACCATTTGCATTTATAGCAAAGCTGACTGCAGTAGCCTATGTAGATGGACTGTATGTGTCATAAGGTAGACCTGCATATGTTTGTCTGGTAATGTAATGGTGGATTAAAAGGTAGCTAAGTTAAGGCCTCATCATGGGCCAAACCACCAACAGAAATGAAATCCCTGACATATTTAGAGACGTGAATTTCTGGTTTCTAACCCACAAGCTGTTTATAAGTGAAAGCGTAAGGGGAAAATGTGAAAATGTTCTTTTAGATTCACTTAAATACAAACATCTGTGAGAGTGACATTCAAAATCAAGTATGGAACAAGTAATAACAGTTATGTTTATCCCCATTTTATTAACAGATTGTTCACCCCTTTGTAAATCCCCAAATCCATTGTAACATACAGTATATGAGTTTGAATTCACCTTATATATACTTAGAATTCACCTTATAAAGATTTACATATGTAAAAATTGAGTGTAGGTCAGCTATTATCATGTATAAAGTCCACTATGTATCTGAGGCTTGCGCTGCAGACCACCATGCACGTGTATGTGTGCGTGTTGTGATTGTGCATGAGTTGTGCAGGGCTTGGGGGCTCTGACGCCACACTGGCTGAGTCGACACTTTACACAATCAGGGTGGTGGTGGTGGTGGGGGGGTCATGTTCACATCAGCAAGATCAGCAGTGCCACCATATTCCCTCCCCATACTGGCCTCACGCACCCGCCTAAACTGACACTATCACATGACAGGGATCTTAAGTACACAACAGGAAGTGGCTCTTCAGACAGTTTGCTTTGTTCTATTTCTCAAACGGGAGTTGAATGGGGTCGGGGAAAGAGTCAAACAGAAAGAGAAAGAGACAGGGTGATAAGAAGAGACAAAGACTTTAACAGTGTTGACTAATTTCATACTGCATATATTTCCTTCAGTGGGTGGAATATTTCCATAATTTGCATATTTTCATGAAGAGTATCAGCTTTCAGTGACATCTGCTGTAATTATATACATCAATTAAATTGTAATATGTTATATGAATGTCAAAATTGTCATATTTTTTCACCACATTTCACTATTATGACCTACTGTTATTTCTTGCTACAAAGTCACAATATTCTCACTAGAAGTTAATCACATCTTTTTTCTTTTCACCCTGTCAGCTCAATAAAACATTGTTTATTACACATGACAAGTTTTTATGTACAATATTAGAGTCAACTTTTAAATACCTTTCAGTTAAAGATCAAAACTTGAAACATGAAATGAAATTTCCATGGGAAGTTGGAGTATTAATTTCAGCAGATGCTGGAGCCTGAAAGTATGGACTATATGAAATGTGAGTGACAGCATTATTACAGGCTATTATATAAAGTGCCATAGCCCTTAAGCTGAGTTACTGCCAGGCTCTAATTATAAGTGGATAATTGATCATAATCATAAGAGGATAAGGTGGTGGAGGAGGGAAGTTAGCACAAGAACAATCATATGTCTTAAACTCTCGCACTGAAAATGACTACCCTGCACCAGAGCCACCTATCTATCTAGAATGATTTATGCTATTGAAATCAGCGCAGCCTCAATGGTTCATCATGCTTCCTCCTGGAGTGCTTAGTAAGCTAAGGCTTCCAGTGAACACATACTCCAGCAGACCAGCCAGAAGTGCAGCTGTGGCTGACATTACTTTGAAACAAACTGTATTTTCAGATCCAGACCTCTATATCTAATATAATCAATTATCTAAAGAGACATTATTTCTGCCTCTGTGGATGGCAGTGACGCTCAGCCAGTCCACCATCAGACTGAAATATCTCAACAACTACTGTTGTAAAAAGAGTTTACAACCACCCTTGCAGGGCTGCTAGCATGGTTGTAAACTCTTTTTTTTTAAAAGAGCAATTTGTAATTTTTCTCTGTCGCCGAACATGGTTTCTTGCTGGGAGTGATTGTGACCTGACAAGAGCTTCAGCCATTGTTGTCTTTAAAATACAAGAGGTTATACGCCCTCTGAGCAGTGCTATTACTTCAGGACAGATTGGTGACTACAGTGAGTCGCTATCAGAAAGTGTTGAGGGGAACCGGGGCTAGCTGGCTGGCATGCTAACTTCAGTACAAGAAAAGACGCGATAGAGACAAGAGATAACATTGGCATTGCTTTCCACGGCTCGAGCCAGTTCTTGGTAAGTAAAGAAATAAAGTTTGACGCTGAACTCGCAATGTGTCTTCTTCAGTGGAAAGTGAACAGCCGTTTATCCTAATGCTGGCTATGTAGCAATAGCAAAACTTACAAAGTATTAGAATTAGTAATGCATGTGGGAGAAATAATATTGTAACTTTCTGATGTGTGTCCCCAGTGCAGTCAGATAAAACAGCACAGCAGTGTGCGGTTTTCAGTTTTACTTATTTGCAGCCCATGACACCATTGATTCATTCTGTTATGTACAGTATTCATTATAGTCACACAGCTACAGGGTTTGATAGGACTCATGCCTGTGCCTCACTTACATAACACATTCACAAACTGTATATGCGCCTAACCTCACCAAAAGAATCCCTAAAGAAGAAAATTTCATGAATTTATGAGATTAAGTAAAAGAGCCATACACTTCACACTCTATGACGAACAAAGAAGCATGAGTAACAGTCAACACATGACATGATAGAGAATCAGGTGATGATGGATAACAACAAAATAAAGAAAACAAAGCGGCCCAACTCCATTCATCCACCCACTGTAGTTTTCCCCTCCATCTGCTCCATCTGCTCTCTGTCTCCACATCCTAATATTACTAATTATGACTTAGTAGTTTCTTGCAGTTCTGGCGCTAAAAACAGAGGATAATCATCTTATTTCCTATTAAATGGCCTTGCTGATTGGGGGTAAGAAGGGCTGGGAGGGGGTAGAGACTATTCAACAGTAAGCCTGTCATCCCACCAGACAGTCACATGTGCAAATTTAAATGTAATGAGATTAGCCACCAGAAGGGAAACAATGCAGGCTCCTCGCCATACAGACCAAAAAAAAAAGACAAATTGGCTTAAGGAAGGAGAAACTGTCCAGGAGAGACGGACAAGATTACCAATCATCGAAGTCATCAAAAAAGGGAAGAGGCATCAAAGCTCTATTAAAGGCCAACATAGGACAATAAATGGGTATGATGCCTTCCTGAAGCTTGCAGGAACAATCAATCCAGTTTGTAAACCTTGACTGTCAATGACATCCTCCAGCTAATTAACCTCACACACACACACACACACACACACACACACACACACACACACACACACACACACACACACAGGATTAATAAGAATGGAGATAGTGTGTAGCTGAAATTGGGACTGAAATTTGTGTTTTTAGTTTAGTGTGTTTAAATGCTGTATTCTGAAACACAACAACTGTCTTTTTTCTTGCAGGAAAATTCCTCCTTTAAATACTAAGACCGGTCTAACCCTACTTGGAAACGTCACTGCTCTAATATCAGACATGCCATTAATGGACACTTAAGAAGCTGCCCCTCCATGAGTCACTAGGAATGAGTGGAGGCCTACACTCAGTTGATAATGACTGCTGTGTCAAACACTGAGAAAACTGTTCTTTTTTTTTCTCCCCTCTCCTTTCTTGAAGGCTCAACTTCTGCTGTTCTGCTTTCTGAACGCTGAACCGTAGCGGTTGAGGTCCGGCAAGAGGAGGAAATCCGCTCTTATTTTCCCATCCATACACAACCTTCACAGAGCAGTGTAGCTATTTCTGTGTCAGAGACTCCCGAGGTTCACATCTGGAGGGAATCTTGAAACAAACAGTGTCAAACTGAGCATGCAGGCCAGCAGAGGACCTGTTTACAGATGTCAGGTTTTCTGTTATCGTTTTCACACTTTAGTTCTGTCACAAAGCCAGAATGTTTGACCTAAAAAAGTTTAATATAGAAACACCATCACTGACACCATCACAAACACAAACATTATCTAGCTGTACATTGACTAGATCAGCTCTGTACAAACTTTAGCTGTGTATTATATATTCATATACACATTATATATTCATCATATTAGAGGTCATTCTTTGCTCTCTAAATTAAACAGCTCTATACTTCTCAACATGTTTAGGTGGACCACAATCTGGTTTTAAACCAGCTGGTTTGTATAACTGTGTTTATTGCAGTCTGCTCATCTGCCCCATCTAGAGGCCACAGATTCAGCTTGCAGAACACATTTGGTGCAATAGTATAAAAAAAAGTGTCCAGATTTGGTTACAAAAGAGAGTCTACTATTTAAACAACATTGCAGTTTAACGGGGACTCATACAAAGGTTAAGCAGAAGGTGCAGAGCCTTACTATTTCGCTCTTCTGTGACAGAAAACACTGTCATCCAGCCAGGAAGCGCCTTCATCATAGCAATCATCTCAGAGGCAGCCATGACACAAATCTCCTGCACCCAAGGGTGCGGAGATTGGCTTTCATAACACACTGACTCACTCACACTGTCACCTTATCACTGATAATAACTGTAGGTCGTTCTCGTGTGGGACATCCTTCAGCCCTGATGGGATCTGTTTCCCTCCCACACAGCAGCACAGAGAGACAAGCATTTGAGGTTAAGAAAAAAATACACAGTGGGGGAAAAATAAAGAGTGGACCTTCTGTTTAAATAGTACACACACACACACACACACACACACACACACACACACATACATGTAGGGGAACTGAGGAATCATGAAGCAAAACAGAAGGGGCTTTTAATGTTGTCCACACACATCTTTTCAAAGTCTACATGAGCACACAGTGGGCTTTTAACACTGTTTCATACAGGCAGCATTGAAAGCTTAACGGCCCATACAGAGAGCTGCTCACACACACACACACACACACACACACACACACACACGCACACACACACTCGCTGCTTCACAGAGCATAACATACAGAGAGCACTTTACAAAAAACCTTGCTATCCTCCGTACAGTTGCTCACAAAGTGGACACATTCAGTGCTCAGAGCGCGACAGAGGGGATGGTATGGAGTCCTAAACACACACGCACACACCCCCAACACACACACACACACTCACACAGTGCAGAGCCAGTGTATTCTCAGACCAATCAATAATCCATTATGAACAAACTGCTCTTCACCTCCCACCCTACTCTAAACCGGCAGACAAAGAGGTCTGCTGTAAGCTCCACGATGAAGAGAGAGAGGGGTAAGGCACAGCTGGAATCACACACACACACACGCACACACACATACCTACATGCTGTTCGCAAAATACACAAGCTGGAGATGTGGGCCAATTTTAGGGTGACAAACTTGTCAGCTGTGGAACAAATTAAAAAAAAAAGTTTTTGAAAACTTTGTGGTTGACAGACCATGTTCTACTTCAACAGTTGTTTAGCCTCACCCCACGTCACACTCCCCACACACAGAAAGTTTGTTCTATCTCTATATCTATCTATAGCTTGGCAGATGTGCTGCTTTTTGTTTGACTCTTTTGGGAAAAGAAATCAAATATATAGACAGTAAACAGCTCTAACCACACCTCTATCATACCTGTCATATGAAAAACTGGCTGATCATATCTGCTCATATAGCAGGTATCCAGGTCATAAGGAAATTCTATATAGTTTGACTGTAGTTCGGCAGGTTGTCTCTACTTTGACTGCACTTCCGCTTTCCACTTTGACTCCAGGTTCACTCCGATTTAGGTCTAATCTAGGACTACTTTAGGCTTCGTCTCCCACCAATTTAAGTTCAGTTTGGGCTGTTATAGTGATGTTATAGTTTCCCCTCTTGTTGGGCTCTGTCCCTGGTCTGTCAGAGCAGGTCATGCTCATAAGCAGGAAGAGCAGTGGGGGGCCTTGTGGCATTGTTGGGGTCTCCAATTCCCATCCTATCCGTAGTTCCATCCCTACCCCCCCACCACCACCCCCCATCCCTTAAACCCAGCCAGAACAATAGAGGGGGTCCACGCTGTCTGTCCCTTCTCAACCCCCCCTCCTCGATAAATAGGCTGAGAGGGGATCCTGCCTGCCTACTCTATTTGCGTGAGAAGGGCTTTTGGATAGAAAAGAGTCCACTGGGTCTGTGTGTATGTGTGTGTGTAGGAAGTGGCAGGTGTTTGGGTCAATACTGTCATGTTACATTTTGGTGAACAGTCCATGCTAGTGGGATTACTGGATGGGTCCAGAGGGGAAGGGGACAGTTGTCAGCTAAACTACACACCAACAAAACTGTAGTAAATGACTGAAATATGTTTTGACCATTTACCTGTTAAAACAGACTGGTTTTCAATGTGACTGGTGTGCACCTGGAAGTCGCCTTTTGACTGTTGCACCACGTCGCTTTATACTGATTTCTATTTTCATTGTCTGTCAGACTAAATGTTTAAAAAATTCAAAAAACATTTCCAGTTTCACAACGACTTCAGTCTCACATATAGAGTGTGCATTTATCGATTGGAACCAAATTAGGATTTTAGAAAATTATATATATTTTCCATTTTTGTTTGTTGTCCATCGTTTATTCTTAATAATAGCACTAAACTGATCAATATGGACTAAACTGGTCGACATGGAATGGTACCTCCTGCTATGATTTATCTCACTTTAAAGCCAATAAGAGCTGCCTGCTCTCTTGGGCTAGACCATCTTCAGTTTCCTCTGGGACTCGGTGTGTGTTTGCATATGTGTATGTGTGTGTGTGTGTGTGTGTGTGTGTGTGTGTGTGCCTGTGTGTGCGCACGCATGATTCCCTCCCCCTCCCTCTCAAACTCTGCCTGTTTTTCTCCCACCGCTCGTTAACCCCTGGGTGCTCCTGCCCATAGAGCCCCCCCCCCTCTTGAAGCACAGCAGCCATTCCACTTGCAACACACACACACACACACACACACACACACACACACACACACACACACACACACACACACACAAACACACACACAAACACTGTGTGCTGACTAAACTATCATTACACGGATCTTAATTGCCTTACAGTTCACAAACAATAGCTATAGTCACAGCATTAACTGTTCTTGTACAGGATTGTAGGTTTTAATCATTCATGTCCAAACACTTAAACCCAAGTTCAACCCTGGCGTAGACTTTAATCTAACCTTAAACCTAAATCCAAATCTTTATCCTGAACTCTTGGAGTAGATGTAAGGATGACCAAAATGTGCTTATGTAACAGGATCTTGCTCATTTTCCTTGGAAGGAGGGACATTTAAGGACACTCAGACATTCATGTCCTATACACAAATACAAACAAATCATTTAGAATCACACTTGATGGAAGATGATTCATCGTTTTCTGTTCCAATCAATGCAAATAGCTACTAAATCAGTTCCCTTCTAAGCTTCCCTTTGCTTTGAAATTAAAGGCATACAGAGGAAGTATGGGCCAGAGTAGGTTGGATAAAACCGACCAGGACCAAAGGTAAAACTGCAACTTGTTGGTGTAATGGCTGCAAAAGCAGAAGAGGCACTCGTGGTAATAGTGTTCGATTTAAATCTAAATTGAAACTCCGCCATCTCTTTTCACTCCGTGCTCCTGCTGTCCACTCTTCTCACAACTTCTTCCAAAGACCCCCCCCCCCCCATCCTCTGCGCTCTCCTCCATCCGTCTGCACCCCCGAACAACCTCTGCATCTGAACCTAAATCAGTCTCTCTGAAGTGTAATTAGACCGGCGACCTCAAAGCTGGCCACCAGTCTTTCACACTGTCACACGTTCTGATATAACCGTTTTATTTTGCTGCTCGTTGCGGCGAGATGGCTCAGCGGTTAGTTACACACACGCACGCACACGCACTAACGACATCAGGGAATGGGTTTGATCCAGTGGTGCGGTATCAGTTGCCAAAGTGTTCCTTTAGCAACACAGAGCATACGTCTCAAACTAATCTTACACACATATTTGGCCTAGTGTAAGTGGCCCCAGACAGCAGCATTACATTAATAAGACAACAGCCAAGACTTTCATTTTGTTGGCTGACTCATGGAATTAACATTAATTAGAGCTGGTAAAATCTATCACAGTCAGTTGTCATTTCACACAGCAACATTTATGTGAGAAGCCTGTGTCCTATGCTCACCACACCAGCTGGCTACCAAAAGGGGAAAAAAAGAGAATGTCAACCTTTGCTGCTTATTATAGGAAATTATTTTACAGGAATCTGACTTGTCAGTAACCACCAAGAATGCTCATACCAAACTCACCTACACATCATTTTAAGAATTTCAACCTCAAATGCACGTCATTTTCAAAACAACAGTTTCAGTTTATTAAAAATGAGGTAGCAAGGACCTGGCAGGTCGAAGTCTCATTCCCTAATAGGTAAAGTGACCATCAATGCATGCTTTAATGAACATGCACTGAGGTATTGCATTGGCACTCTGTGTATGAATACACTATATGTTTGAATTTTCATTGCCTACTCATTTACTTGGTTACTTGCTTTTGGTTACTTGCTCTGTGCCTTCAAACCTGTCTTTACCTTGAGGCAAAATCTGAAGAACACATCCTGTAAGAGTTATCAAGAGGAGATATGAGAACATAACAGGGCAACAGATCTGCTTTTGACTCTCCCTGCCGCCTGCGCACACACACGCACACACACACACACACACACACACGCACACACACACACACACACACACACGCACACACACACACACACACACACACGCACACACACACACACACACACACACGCACACACACACACACACACACACACGCACACACACACACACACACACACACGCACACACACACACACACACACACACGCACACACACACACACACACACACACACACATACTAGCAGGCAGGATGGGAGGGTTTCCACAGAAATCTCCTGATGGCTCTACTACAGAAAGATTGTGTGGGCTCAAACAGGCAGTTGTTGTTGTTGCGAGGTGGTTCACACACTGCGCTAAAGTACAAACACACACACCAAAAAATACACATACACATTAGGCTATGAAGAAACACAACTCCAAACAAAGTAACCTGTGGGTAAAATCCAATTTCAACCCCTGGAAAATGTGTTATTGTGTACAGTACACTGTATTGAGTATTGAAACCTCTCTATGTGTGATTTCACAGAAAATAAAAAGCAGTGCCATATAGATTCACTATGAATTACTTTTTGGACATCACAGAGACACAATAAATTCCTATAGGATCATGGGAGAAACATTAGAGGAAAGGTATTGTGATA
The DNA here is from genome assembly GCF_002260705.1 of Seriola dumerili. Lineage (NCBI taxonomy): Eukaryota > Metazoa > Chordata > Actinopteri > Carangiformes > Carangidae > Seriola > Seriola dumerili. The sequence goes on along the minus strand of NW_019174446.1, from coordinate 5,085,342 downwards.
GTCTATGAGATAAAACTACCATAGAAGTTGTTATCACCACTATAAGTCACTAGTGGAGTACTAAACAAAACCACCGTCATACCGTTCACATACAGTCACACGTTCTGAAAAACTATTCTTTGGAAACTGTTTTTTTTTTCAATATTGATATACATCACATGATAAAAAATGGATTACAGCAGCCATTACAATTTGCTTTGAATAACACACCTATAAACATCCTAAGCTCACTACTGAGAACCACATAGACAATACAAGGGTGTGTGTCAATGGAAAGTCATTGGAAAATCAACAGAAAGAGGGGATTAGATAAGCAAAAGAATTGCACCTATCTCAAGCTTCATGAGTCTACTTCATAAATGACAGAGAGAAGGAAAACAAAGAAAAGGAAGAGAAACTGGATGAAAATACCAAGAAGAATTTGAGTTTCTGGTGAAGTCTAAGTTCAGTCAGCTCAACACAAACACATGGGCAAAGTCGGTTCATCCATTGATAGCAGGCTTACAGTTAATATCCAAGCAGTTGAATTTGCTTGAATGATTTCTGTCTGGACAAACCTTACAGGAGCTATTTGTAAGTTTTGCTATTGCTACATAGTTAATATTAGTATTAACAGCTTAGTGTCTAGAAGAAACGTTACAAGTTCAGCGTCAAACTTCATTCCTTTACTTGCCCAGAGCTGTCACTTCTTTTCTTATATGGAACTTAGCATGCTAACCAGCTAACCCCAGCCTAGTTGGACTGTCTCGTCACTTTCCAATACCAAGTCACTATAGAGTCCAATCTGCCCTGTAGAAGTAGCACTGCTCAAAGGGCATATTATTACCTCTTGTATTATAAAGACAATGACGGCTGAAGCTTCTGCCAAGTCTGGTAAGTAATCAGCTGTTAATGCTAATGTTGGCTATGTAGCAATAGCAAAACGATTTTACAATCAAACTACATTAGAAAAAAAATAAAAATACATACTGTAGCATGGCTAACAGCTAGCCTGGCTCTTTCCAACAATAACAAAATCTGACTTTTAGGCAGATTTTGTTATTGTTGTTACCTCTAAAACTAACAACGTTTATAAACAACACTGAGAGTTATTTCCCCTGGCCAAGAAATAATCTAGCATATAACCTTGGTACAGGAAACAAACAAGACATAATGTGTAATTACTGAGCTTTAAATGGTTTAGTAGGCTACATGAATTTTGTCACCTTTGGACAGAGCTAGCCTAGCTGTTTTCCCCTGCTATTAGCATACATGCTAAGGTAAGGTGCTGGTCTTAGCTTCTGTATAAACATGACAGTGGTATTGATCTTGTCATTTAATTTTGGCAATAAATCGTATGAGAGTATTTCCCAAAATGTCAAACTATTCTTTCAAAAGAAATTCAACAAAAAAGATTAGTGTAATGAGTTTCCAATAAAGGTTCTATTTTGTCCTACAGACATATTCTGAGTCCCTGCTGGCTTATTATAGGCATTTCAGAGTTTACTAAGGTCACCATAAATTCATTATTGACCATCATAAGTCCCTAAAGGAATATTCTAAGAGTGTTTTTGTTTGTGTGTGTGCAAGCCAGTGTGTGTGTGTCCTGAAACATCTGCCCAGGATTTCATAGCCAAAAATAATAAAAAAAAAAGAAAAAAAGAAGCACCACACAGGAACTGGGGCTGCTAGATGAGAATAACAAACGTTCTCTTTTATGCAGGACAGAGAGTTTTTCTAGAGAGTGCACTGAAGCTACATGACACATTTCTTTCATACACAGAATGACAGGCATTACTATGAGAGATGGCTTATGTGGCTATGGGGTCGTGATGGATGGCTGTATAAAAAGAGCTGGAGATCCCATCTGGGTCACGTCTTATCAGGCTGACTGATTCACATTGATGAAATCATGCCGGCTTGTTAACCTGCCCAGTGGAAAAACTCTAAACTAATATTGAGGAAAACAAGGCAGCATCTGAAGAGAGATGCATGTCAAGGAGAGTAGAAAAGGCAGAGCAAATAATGAGAGGGAGGGCAGCAGAGGGAAGATAAGTGGTAAATAGTGATGTAAAGTCACGGCAGGAGATGGATTGGGATAATAAGAGCTGACTGAGAGGGAGAGAGAGGGAGATTTGAGAGATCGAGGCAGACACAGAGCAAGAAAGAGAGAGAAATGCAGGCTGTGGGCTGCACACTGCAGAAAATGTCCATCATACAGGAGTACTCTCACTTCTTTGGAATCTGAACTAATGATCACCACTGCCTAATGAGAAGATTGGTACAAAAACAAATGTGTCTCTCTGGTTATTAGCTCTGTCTGGTGTTTTGTCACTCAAACTTTCATTAAAAAGGGATGACTCAAGCACTCAATACCAGACTACACAGCTTGTTATGACATATATTCTTTGCAGTGTAACCACAGCACAGGAAACTGGCCAGGATCCACTCTCTCAACATTCATCCAATAGTCCTACAGAGACAATCTGCTAGTATAGTTACAATCTCAACCCCCCCACTCCAATCAAGCTTCAGTGTGCAGTACCAAAAGTAGGCGTGTGTGCAACAGTATATATGTGTGTGTTTGTGCGAGGGTGGGTGGCTGTGTGTGGGAAATGTTGAGTTCTCAAGAAAATTTGAGTTACATTTTCCTCTGCTTTGACAGATGTTTTAGTTTAAAAAACATTAAAAATCAAAGAAATGTCCCACTAAAAGGTTAGTAGTTCCAATATCTGTGCCTGAGTAACCTGTAAAAAAAAAAAAAAAATTCCGCCAGTGTCTATAATGACGGAAAACATCTGTCTCCAGAGGTTTGACTTGAAAAGACAATTTCATGAAAGCAGCTACTAAAAATGACGGCGGCTGCAATGTGACATGTTTCCTTGAAAAATATGACAAAGAACGAAGAAAAACAACACCTACATAGATGACATATACTGTATATATATAAAAAGTTCAAAATACGAAAAGAATAACAGGATGACTAAGTGAATTACATCCATGACATATGATAGAAAGTCATATGCTGGAAGATATAAACGTTGCAAAATAAGGGGAAAAAAAACTCCATTGTGTATCAGATTCAGTCATTCCTCTGGTTCATTTTCCCTTCTGATGCAGGTGGGCTTAAGAAAACCAGATCACAGCATCCTGTCGATAAACAAGCAGCATTCCTCAACCCGCCTGTTTGCAATAAAGCTCACGGGCACAACCTGATCTGCACCAGTTGCTGTGTTTAGACAGTAGTGGGTTTACCAGGTCGGCATCTGGAAGCATGCAGCACCCACACTGGCATGAATGTCAGGCTGACAACCTGTCTGGTAATGGGCTGCATAATGTCACTGGGATATTAATGGTAACAAATTGCTGCCAAATAAAAAGTCCAGCTTTTATTCCAAATGAAGGAAACTGTCTTCCATAGGCTTGGAAACAGTGTATGGGAAGGGTTTATAAAACTGTTTCACATGGGGTACACAGCAATTACAGCATATTATACCGAGTCAATCACTTTGAGTTTGGTCTGGCATGCTCAAAGAATTTGTTGTTTTTCATGTTTACTTATTTCATAGCTATTTTCTTAAAGCTGTGTTACTGCTTCTCCCTTTAGTTATATTAATAGAGCTCTCCTAGGCATAATATCATAGTAAATAGGAAATATACTGTGTCTTTGTTAAGCACCACACTGATAGATAGAATGGATAGATAGATAGATCCATCAAAATTTCAATTTGTTCAATACTTTGATTTGGTACTAGTTAGTAAATGTCAGCACGCAAAGAACTAACATGGTGAGTATGATAAAGATTGTACCTGCTAGAAACCATCATGTTATCATTGGTATTGTTAGCAAGCTTATGTTAGCATTTAACTCAAAGCAATATACTACTGTGCCTAATTACAGCTTTGTTGAAGAGTTGAAGAGTCAGGCTATCATTCACCTAACGATTTCATATATGTTTATATGTTGTTCTTATAATGCACACAGCATAGTGCCATAGTGTCTGTAGTTATTCTACGTCGGTTAACATTACACACCAATAATCGATGACTAATGGTTATTCTAGGACTCACCCTGATATCATGGACGAGCCAAACTGCAGTGTAGAGTGCAGGCTGCTAGCTTGGCCTTGGCCTTCAGCATGGAGACATCAACCGGCAGGAGACACAGTATGTGTCTGAATTTGAATGCAGTCTGTACATATGACATGATGTTTGTATCTTTCCAAAAATACACTCTTAACATAGAAAATAGTATTGTGTCATATGTTTTTACTAGTAAATCAGGGCAATATAAGAAATAAAGGGATACTAAGGTCACATAATAGTAGCAGTTGTCACTGTAGCAGTAATACCAGCATATGGAGAAGGAGAAGTCTGACTAGCTCTGCTCGAGGTTTCTGCTTTTTTAAAAGGAAGTTTTTCCTTGACACTGCCACCATGAGCACTGCTTGCTCATGGTGGGAACTGTCGTGTCTCTATAGTCAAGATTATAAAGAGTACAGTCTAGACTTGCACTATATGAGAAATGCCTTTAGATAAGTTCTGTTGTGATTTGGCACTACATAAATAAAAAAAAAAACTTGACTATAAATCTTAGATAGCTGTGGTGAGTTTCATCCATTTTCACAATTGTGCAAAACAGCACAAAATATCAGCTTCACTCTGCACTCCACTTAATGCATAACTATTACCTCAGAGGAGCAAGAGAGGATACCACAGGAGAAAGCCATGGTTGCATCAAGCAGTCATGTTTGTGCAGCTTTCCTTAGAGAGAGCAGGCGCTTCCAATGGGAGTTACCTGCATCAGTCAGGCAGCAAAACAGCCATTAAGCCAGCCAGCCAGCCAGCCAGCCAGTCAGCCACCGCTAAAAACCAACAGGCCTGTTACACAAGAAATAAGCGACAGAGGATTACGCACACTGTCATTCTCTCCACATCGCACCAGTGGGCAGCTTTACACAACACACTATGCCAAACACAGAGTCAAAGACTGGTGGATGGGGTTACTAAAAATGGAGACGACTCACTTCTAAAGAGAGACACACACACACACACACACACACACATAAAAAGAGAGAGAAAGTCTGCTGGTTAAGTTATATGCATTTATATGAATCTATGATCAGCAAATCAAATTGAGCTGTGGGTATGAACTGGCAAACACAAAGACCCAGCAGCTCACAAAGACAGAACAGAGAGATGGTTTGTGATGTACAGACAATATTATGAAAGGATCAGAAGGGGTTCCACTGTAAATACTGAATCAACAGCAGCAATTAGGAGCTGCACTTGTGTCACACTATACACAAGAGATTTATAGTTACAATAAGATGATGAGGGCCTTTTATTGCAGATTACACAAGGACTACTCACTGTTATGGATTTAATATTGTTGATACAATGCAGCTTAACTGATTAGTTATTCACTGTAGAATTAATCAATAGCACACTTGTTGAGTGGGGTATTTTGAATTTGTTCCACACAGTAAGGAGAAGCACTTGTTTCAATATTTGTTGATATGAATGGTGTTTTAAGGGCTTTTCCACACTGGAAAAGAGTCTAATGTGGAAAAAAGAAATGTCAGTTTTAAAAATGCTGAAATTTGACACAAAATTATTTGATGCTTGAATTAAAGTGTTGGCTGTAGCAGCCTTCAAAAATCATTTTAATACATACAAGTATAGCACACAAAATTGCACCTCAGATCTATCTGGGACAATGGTGCCTGTGGAGCCTGCTGTCTAGGTATTTAAACCTAAGCATACCAACTGCTTGTGGGACTTCTGGCACAAACCTAGTTTTGAAATCAGTATTAACAAGGAGTCATATCAGAGTATGCGCAGAGGCCAGCTACAGCCTTAAATAAGCACATTATGGGATAGTGCACCTATAGCATGTGTAATTTGAGGGTGATGTACATTTCAGATTAAGATTTCTCAGTCTGGTTAAGAGCAAAATATTGTTTCTACTCACAGGAAAATGCAGATATGGTGTTCCCATTCATTGTTAGCTCTTATTCTAGATGAGGAGCTATGGTTAGGCTGACCCCTGCCTGTCTTCCTGCTGGCGACTAAGTATGAGATTAAGACGATATAAATGGGTCCGATTTTTCAATGTTTTTTAGGGAAGACGGGCTTTTGTGGCCATCCTTAAGACTATTAATTGGGTGATTTTGTGGAGTTGGTCAGGTATAATCTGATGGGATTAACGGCTGTGCTCTTTAAATAGAGTTCTGCGGCCGGGGATTAGATGATCACCGCCAGTCAGCCTCAAGAGCGACAGATTTTCATCTCTATGGTTTTAGCTTTAGGGAAAAACGTAGAAGCAGTCACTGATGATACAAAAGGCCATGACGATGTATACAGATGTTTGTGCTTGTACATACAACTCAAAACATCACGGAATATTTAAGTATCTGAATAAAGCTGGATCTACTCTGTAGGTCTCACTCGTTTGTTTCTAGTCCTCAGCTGATTATACTGGAAAACTCCAGTCTTGGGATGGTGTTTGGCTGGGATGGTGTGTTTGGGGCTGGGGTTGGGGAGTCGGGGGTGGGGAGGGGGTGGGGGCGGGGGTGGGGGGGTACTACCAGGGGCCCCTACCTTCCTCCCCTCAACTATCCTCCTCACATCTGGATACAATGTGGGAACAGGGCACTGAGGCCAGGGGGATAGCTGAAGGGAGGGTGTGAGTGTGCTGGGGGATTCTTTACAAAACATCAAGAGCCAATGGAAATAGGTGGTGGTGGTGCTGTTGCTGCTGGTAGACGTGGTGTGGTGGGGTTGTGTGTGTGTTGTGGTGGTGGTGGTGGTGGTGGTGGTGGGGAGGTGGAGGGGCACTAAAAAGCTCCCTGTCTTTGGTCTCTTCTTCCCTGTGTACTTGACTGCAAGGCCCCCGAGCAACAGACAGACAGAGAAGCAGCTGGGAACTGAGGTAAGTAGCAAACAGCAGCCCAGGAAACACAATGAGAGAGCACAAATCTGGACAAGGAAAAATCTGATGTTTCTACTGTTTAACAGTGGATACAAACACACTGGCGTATGTACAGCCACTGTGCGGACATTTAAAAGAGGACCTCACCGATTGAGCATCGCACCGCTTTAACGTTGTCAGATTGACGATGGACGGTTTAATTAAAAATGTATGCAGCAAAACCAGAGATACTCACTTGTGTATTCCACACATTTTTTTTCCTTAGTGCCTGCATTATCCACAATGCAACAAGACCAACGAAAGTTTGGTCGAAGACTTTGGCGTTTTATGCTAGTGGTGGCTAATGTAGTGTCCAGCAGACATGAGGAGCAGGCTATAGAGGTCTTGCAAGCTTGTTTCTTTCTAATGCCACACTTCAACCCCACCCAGCGCTGACTCAAGTGACATCACTTGAGGCACTTCATCAGACTTTAAGCAGATCCCTCTGGAGCCACCAAAGGCTGCATACAACTTTTTCCACAAAGGCATCAGTAGGCTATTCCCCTGATGTGTAAAATGGGTACAATAATATTAATATTAATAATATTACTTACTGTGTGCATCTTGTCAAACTGAAAGCCATTTAGGTAAAAAGGAGAGAGAAGGCTGAAAGAAAAAAAGAAGGCTTTTACTTATTTTTCCTCTTCCCTTTCTTGCTGAATAGAAACCCCTCAGCATAGATGATGGATGCAAATTGCCTGCAACCTGCTCCTGCATCCAGCGTGCATTCAACTTGCATGCATGCTTGGTGTTCAACTGTATCTCTGGATTTGGGGTGAGCTCATTAGCCCCTGGGCGACCCTCCTCCTCCTCCTCACCTCTGTCCTCAGTGACCCTAAAGCCTGCTTGACCCTGCCAGAGTCGCTCCTATTACTACTTCCTAAACCCTGTTTCCTTGTGCCTGTTTATTCCCTTCCTTACAAAAATGAAGAGAGTAAGACTGGGATAGTGATGCTTCCCAAATAAGGGTTAAATTTCACTGCTCTTTAATTCTCAGGGATCTCAGACTATCACAGGAAATGCCCACATTTGGATTTTTCAGCTCTTCCATTTGGCTTATAATAAAGCTTTTATACCAAACTGTTACTATTCTTAATTCTTTTGACTCATTTTGAGACAGACAACCGTTTCTGGCAGAAAAAGAGAAGTCAAACTGCCCCTATATTTCCATATGAGTGAGTCTGGCCTTTCTTTTAATTTCCTAAGACCTAACAATAGTGACATGCAGGCACATCAACAGCAGCCTTTGTTCAGTCCTGCTCATTTAAAAAGCAAAGTAATCACTACAACACTACTTGTTGTCGGTTTCATACAGTATGTCAAAATCTCATAATTGACAAGTCTTTGTCTTCCTGCCCTATTATGATCAGAAAAGCAAACATTTTTGACAGGATCATGTCCAAACTTCCATCCATCCTGTGCCCCCTCTCTCCCACTCACTGAAAGGCATCGCGGCAAGGTTAGGCTGACATCAGCGGCTAACGATCAGTTCCTCTGTGGGCTGAATGATTAGCTGCAGTAGCCTGGAGACATTTCCAGCTTGTTTCCCTAAGTTAGTCAGACATGCAACATCACTGGCTTTCAGTCTGCACTAACTACGTCCACTCTCTCCCAATTCTCCCTGACTCTGTACAAAAGAGAGAGAGAGAGAGAAAAAAAAAGAATTTTGCAGACTGATAGATAATGCTAACAATGCAGTGAATGTGGGGCAGTTTAAATGAAGTGAAAAGAGAAGAAGAGCATATATGTTTGTCATATTTTGAGTTGTTTTCATACTCAAATGGAGCAGCAAAAGTAGTTCTTTGAGGGAGATATGACAATACTGTGTGTGTGTGTGTGAAGGGGAGGAGCAGGTAGCTAGCGGTTTAGTGCATCAAAGTGAAACTAAAGTGAGAATGAAAGTTTTTTTTGTGTGTGTCTTTCCAACTTCAGTCCTCGTGTCCTGTCATTTCTGCTGCCTACTTCCCAGAAATCACTTGTCAATCAAATCTTGGATTATTCTGTTAGAGTTCCTATGAGTGAGGCTCCTTTTGTGTCTGCACATCACCTGGCTACTTAACTACTCTTTACTCTAAAACAGCTGCAAACACAACACGACTTCCTGTGCTTTAGAGGATTTTCTCATAAGAAAGAATCTTAAAAAGAATCAAATTTGGATAAATTAAAGCCTGTGTATTAATTTTTTTTATTCGCAGTCTTAATGTGTCGTTTATTGTTTAGAGTGTGGAGCAGGATGGTGAATGCTAAAAAGGAGCCTCTCCTGCTTAGGAAACGGCTCACCCAACCCCCACCCAACCCTTACGGCCCTCTGGGCTGCTGTGAGTTTGGATTAAGTTTGGTTGCCATGTCCCCTCCCTACCATGCCCGACCGTCACCCCTGCAAAACACACACACAGACACAGACACAGACACACACACACAGACAGACACCTACATGCTAAGTTTGCATATCATCTAGTGGCGTATCAAATTTGAGGAAGGCCACAGTCTCACAGAGAGATAAACAGACTAGATATATGAGGCAGAAAGAATGTAGAGGCAAGAAAAGCTGGTTTCATATGATGATGAATGATTAGGCGAGTACAAGATGTGATGCACTGTGTAAGATAGAGCAGAATATGCTTAAACGGATCTATTTTACATGTTTTCAATCATTCAGAGTGCTCTGTATGATGCTGGTTGAAAGGATAATGTGTACTGAGACATTCATTTTCTAAAAGTAAAGGAGTGTTTATGTAACAGGATTGGCAGCACCCTCTCTTAAATTCCCATTTTAATGCTATCTAATTAAGGTATGAGTGCATGTGTGTGCGGGATGTGTGTGTGTGCAAAGCAGTGGATCAATAATGGTAGTCTACTACAGTGACATCTGGGCTGGACAAAGAGTGCTGTTCCTTCCACCGCCAGCTCTCCCCTTCCCTCTCTTTCTCTGTCTCTCTCTCTCTCTCTCTCAATCCCTGATCACAGCCACGTGGTTCTCTGGGCTATTTCTCCCAGCTAAGCTTATTTCTCTTCTTTAATCCCGCAGCAATCACAGCAACAATGCCAAGCGTCGGTTCATAGACGCAGGCAGAAATCTATTAACTATGATCAGTATGTCAGCTCAAACCTGATAAGCACTGCTAATGAATCCAGCACATTCAGCTCAGCGCTGTGTGCCCATGATTGTTATTTCATTGGATCATCAATAATGGGTAAGATGGGAAACCAGCGTGAGTGACGGTGATGGATAATGCAGCTTGCAATGTGGTTAATGTGCTTCCATTTGAACTGAAGTGAGATTCTGTTTTCTGTAAAACTCCCAACACATCCTATTCAATTCAACTGATGAAATCTATGCACTGACAAGGAGCTCCAACTCTGCAGGCCAATGCAACTGTGAGTGCCCTCAGTTAATACAAACAGAGTTGCTCTGATAAATGGGGTCGATATCCAACCCTGATTATCAGATTAACAGCCACTCAGTGTGGTCCGCTTCAGATTTGGTTCTTGTCTTTGGACAGCTACTGAAATTATTATTTATTCAGTACAGCCAGTGGTAGTCTGACTGGGCATGTTCCCATTTGGGTTTTTTGCAGGATGCCGACAGCGGTTATTGCAGACTTACAACCACATGAGATGAAGATGATCAAGACCAAGCACAAACACAAGAAGTCATGACACACACGGACTGCTTACCTATTATTGACTCTTTTACAATGGTTACATAAAGGCATTTCACTAGTGGCTACAAATGCTACATTTTATTGGCTTTAACTTTGAAGTTTTACTCTCAAAACATACAGTTGAGAAACAAAAAAATACAGTCAGAGGAAAAATTTTTTGTGAAACCACTTGGACCTGTTTTTCATAGATGCACATTTGAGCAACTGTAATCACCTTCTATCGTCGCTAAAATATTTAGAGATTGTGCTCATCACATTAACTTGAAATCTTTACTGAAAACATGTCAATTACTGTGAGTGAAGAGCAGGTTTATTCCTTAAGTTGACTTCAATATTCAATTTAATTTGATCTCGACCATTTAATTATTCTGCTTCGAATTTTAATTGATGTCGTCACTGATTGTTTTGCATTAAGCTGTCAATGTTAAACAGCTGTGGATGTGTAAAAATGCAGCCTTTTGTTAACACCTATCAAAAAAAATGAACATACCTACGACTTATTAGTGTGGGTTTTTTTCACACCCACATTCAGCTATTCTAACTTTAGGTAATATCAAGACGTGTATAAATAACACCGTCATCTGCTTATTAGTTAGCCTGATGATGGCATAGTGTCAAAACATATAGCTATATTAAATAATTACAGTAAACAAAACTGTCAAAATGACAAAAAAATTTTAGATTCTGCAATTTAAATGACAATCGAAAATTTTAAGGGCATCATAAAGAAAGTGGTGGATGAGACGTGTAGCTGTTTTTCTTGAAAAGCCATTGATTTCAAATATTGCTATCATGTCATAAATGTGGTATTTCATGTTTGTCTGTATGGAAACTATCTTGGCCAGGACTTCCTGGTAAAATAAAAAAAAGAAAAAAGAAGTGTGCTCAAACAGCTTCTACATCACTATAGCTGCTTTTTTTTTGTTTCCAGTAGAGTTGATGTTGATTTGTTCACTGCAGTTTACTTGCTTCTTTAGACATAATGCTCCCAGGCAAGAATGGAGTGAATGAATACATGTGCATACTGTTATATATTTCACTTACTTCCTATGTGATAAAAATTCAACTCTTTTCCAAATCTACACAGACTTCTTATGACCATCTCCCACGATGCCATACTGTTTGAGAGGGGTTTTCCACCACTGAACAACAACAATGAACTTCTGGGGAAAAAACTGAGACCTTTTCTCATTGTCGTACAATTGGAAAATAAAAATCTAAGCACAAAATATCAACGACAGGCAGCTTTAATGAAAAAGTACCTATATGCAACAGTTGAGCCCTATGCAGCACCACTACCACGCTCCTCTCTACCCTCCCCACCACCATGGGTGAAGGGTAAAATGGCCCTGTGCCTAAATCCCTCCCGCCAGCGCTTCCTCTAACCCCCCCCCCCCCTCTCCCATCTTAATCCTCCGATTACTACATCATTTTCTTTAGGTCTAATTTGGACAGCTATCAGGCTTCACAGTTTACTACCTGGACAGTGCTGCTTGGCTTGGCATACACTCTACGGATCCATATGGGTGGTGAGGATGCAGGTGTGACCCAAATAAAGGTATTAACTACACACCTGTTGCCAAAGTTCCAAGGAAATTGGCATCCAAGATTTTTTTTTTTTTTTTTTCATAAGGAATGAACATAGACATTTACTACAGATGTGCAGGGTGACACTTTGCAGGAAATCTAAATTCCTTCTGATTATCCTAGGCAGTAAGCAATACGTTTCCCATGGAGGGCTCATTTATAATTCAATCCAGGAGCTTGGTGTTTCTAGGCTAACACAGAGAGATTGCCCTTTCAGAGTGGAAACCCCCACCATGCAGCAGGGAATCAATGCCATCAACACAGAATAGACACTAGATCCTGTATTAAAATGATGTGACTGTCTGGACCACCAGCAAAGACACGCGCAATTCTCTTTTTGTTTCCCCAAGAAAAAAAAGAAAAAGAAAAAAAAGGAACAGCTGTTAAAATGGAGTTTGCACTTGTTGTTTACAGCCTCTCGCCATAATCCAACCTCAATATGCCACAGAAAGTTATTTAAGCCTGTGAAGGCAGATACATCTTTGCTCTCGTGTAGAAAGGATTGATACAATCTAAAGCACAAAGAAAAGTTGGGAGGAAAAAAAAAACAGAGAGAATAGGATGCGTAAGACTTCTGCCTAACTTACTCAGCAGGAAAACATATCTCACTTGTGACTTGATGCCTTTACTTTTTTTCATATCCATTCTAGTTCAAAGCAGCACAACGTTAACATGAGCAGTTTGGACAGAGATGAAGAAGCAGAGTCAAAGCAGGGTAGGAATTACACTCTAAAAAGAACTGAAAGGATTCAGTTTATGGCATAAGTATGCACATGTAGACCTCAACTATAGCTCGCACTGGAACGCTTTCAGACATGGATTCAACAAGGCGCTGGAAACCACCCACAGAGGCCTTAGTCCATGCTCACACTTGTCAGTATTACAATAAAAAATGTATTTCAACATGGAAATAAGCAGTAAAGCTACAGCCATTTTCCATTTTACAAAACAGTACAGCGATACAGCCCGGGAGATGCACACTTTACAAAGAATTCACTTTGTTGTATAACATGTCTTGCTCCACTAAAGCCAGATGAAAGATGATTTTTCCAACCAAGATCATAAACCCAGTATATCATTCTTAAATCCCTGTTAAGTAATGTTTTTTAGCCACTTGGAAAAAACATGGTGTCAATGCAACATTAACATATTATCACAGTTTAAAGTTGACATGTCTAACAGCTAGCAAGCAATTGCCTATTTACACATTCAGCAGATACGGCGCAACATATAAAGCCGTACACTGAGTCTCTTTTAGCTCTGTTATGCTCTCCGCAAACTCCAAATGGACGTATCTTGCTCTCCAAGTGAATAAATGCTCCACTCCTCATCACTAGGAGCACTGGCTTTAACGTTACACATTGCCATAAATAATATAATTTTTTGACTACAACAGCTTTAATATTAACTGATGAGTATGACAAAAACAGCAGAACCAATACCTTATCAATTAATTTAAAAAAATTAACAATAATAAATGTTTGCCTCACATCCAACATAGTGATATTACCTTAAATAAATCTACTATGACAGAGTCTTTGTAGTGCTGAACCCCCCCACCACCCCCCACCCCCCCACCCTCAGTTGGTGAAGGTAAATGACTATGTCCATGGTGAAAAGGCACAAGGCAGTAATGAGTAATGAAAACAGCCGAGTTAGTGCTGCCATTCAGTAAAGGGCCTGCTGCTGTGGAATGTGAGGCGCCATTCATTCACATGGGTTAAAAATGCATTTCTGCCACCACAAAGCCCTGCCTTGTCCTCATTGTTTCTCGCCACACCAATAAAACACTTCCACATTCTGAAGGGAGAAGACAAAAAAAATGAAATTGCTAATTTTACTCCCACAGATACAGGAAAAAAGGGGGGTGTAATGGGTAGGGTGAACTTTGCAAAAAAAAAAAAAAAAAAAAAAAAGTCAAGTCTTTGAGAGAGATAGAGTCATGGTAGAGTTGGAAGTTTGATCATGATAGAGCATGGGGGATGCAAAAGCAAGCACACAAGCTGCTTACAAAAGACAAATCGTCCTATTGACAAAAGCCAAATGTATGCAGCATTTATTCAGTGTGTGAGAGGAGACACAATGGTGAAAGGCAATCAAATACAAAAAGCTTCACTCGAGTCATGTGTGAGCTCTCGAGGGATCACTTCGTAAATATGAGGCATCTGCGACAGGCGTCCTAAAAAAAAAAAAAAAAAAAAAAAAAAAAATCAAATTTCTCCTGTACAGGCTGTCGTTTAAAACCGTGGAAAGAGCTTGTATCCACACGAATCAGATTTCTGTTAAGTCAACTGACACGCAAGTCACATTTAAACATAGGTCACGTTCCTCCTTCGCCTTTCTTCACAATGGTCAACAAGTGATCTCAGACATGACAACGTTCGGGCACTTGCATGACATAAGAAGAAAACTCCTACACTGAAGTCATCGGGTTTGTGGCTTTCCCTGAAACTGACATGTAAAAAACAAGAATGACCTAAAGTCTGCCAGAACACAGGAATTAATTAAATGAAAAATATTTATTTCCACCTTCCCTAAAGCTTTACCAACTAAATGTGTTTACCTTCAAATCTATTCCTGGTATTATTCATGATTAGGAGAACAGGTGGCGCTCTTATAGACTATTTATTATCCAACAGTCAGTTTGGGGAAGTTAGATCATTTATTGTTGTTGCGATGTTGTCTGGGCTGTATTCACTTGTGGAACCACAGAGTGAGAGCTACAGGCTCTAGAAGAAGTGTTAAACATAATGTCTGAAATCTGACATGGGGGAGACAATGTAATCCTGTCTGCAAAACAACGCTCTGCCTCTCTTCCTCCCTCCCTCACTCCCTCCCTCCTCTCTCGCTATCTCTTTCTCTTTCTGTATGTGTGTGTGACCTTACACAGAAGAAAACACTGTACCTTTCAACAAGTACAGAGGGAAATAGCACACCATAGAAAGTCAATATCAAAGGAGATGGGAAAAAAATGCTGTCAAGTAGAGAAAGCAAAAAAAAAAAACAAGAAAAAAAAAATTGAGGATCTATGCACACTGTGGGATTATTGCTGGAATACTGAGGGAATACCACAGAGAATATGATGCTTCACCGAGGGAGACCAGAGAAATGTGTACAAGTTGAAAAACAACATAGAAAAACTCACCCTTCTACATGCAAGTGACAACAAGAATATTGTAGTGATTTGTGTGGGTGTGCACGTGCACGTACATCTGCACGTGTTGTGTGTGTGTGTGTGTGTGTGTGTGTGTGTGTGTGTGTGTGTGTGTGTGTGTGTGTGTGTGTGTGTATATGTGTGAACTCCACCGAAACAAAGTAAGCCCTATTTAGGCTGCTGTTCCAAGTCAAATTCCAACAACATCAGATAAGACAATGTGTAGTTTTGTTTTTGTTTTTTTGTTTTTTAACGTTTATCATTTGTATTCATCAAACTACTAACAACATGGAATGACATGTTTTGACACACGTGCGCGCGCGAGCACGTGCACACACAGTCTCTCTCTCTCTACTGCAAACTATGGTCTATGGTTTTACATAACTATCTCCTCTGATACTACTCCAGCCTGCCCCTGAGGGAGAATCACTATGACAGACCTTTAATATTCCTATAACGTGCCTATAATACGTATCCTTGATGTTTTATAGCTTATATAGTGATCTATATCCTTGGCTTTATGGATTTTCTTCCTATTATCACTTATGTTATAGCTATAATTTTCACTCATTGACGCCCGCTGCGAGACAGAAGTTTATAGCTGTCTTGCGGTACTTTATAACATTGTTATAAGGTCTGTAACATAACTATAAAATTCCTTTATGAAGTCCGTTTTGCCTGTTATTTCTACAGTATCTTTCCTTCATGTATCACAGGGATTACTCCAGCTCTTTTTTCGCAAGGTTCCAGTCTCATATCAGTCAAACATTCCTCAAAATGACCCTTATCTCCATTGTAGCACATGTATACTTTGCTGTCCGTTTCTTAGTCATTCCTGTCTTTGCACTCTTAAAGGAAATGACTAGGTTAAAGCAAAGAGTCTGTAATAGCAATAGATTGCAGTAGCAGTAGCAGCAGCCCCGACGAACACACCCTCCCAATTACAAACAATAATAATTGTACACAGTCACTTCCTTACCAGTTAAAACACCGCTCAGCTCTAACACTCTCACACACAAAAAGGACCGGTGCAGCAGCTCCAAAAGCAAATATGAAAGAGTCCAGATCCAGCAGAGATAAAGAGCAGATAGGCTCCACTCCACCGTCCGGCGCTGCGGCTGACAACAGCGACCCGCGGCTCAACTTTCCCAAAATCGCGTAAAATTATTATTATCTCTGGCGAATTCCTCTCTCCTTGTGTTGTAGCACAGTACAGGTTCCTCTCTCTCTCTCCCTCTCCCCCCTCGCTGTTTCACTGTCTCTCTCGCTCTCTCGTCTCTTGTCGTTTCACTGGTGCTGCCTTCAGGTGGTGTCGGGAAAAATCTGTGATTTAAACTTAGGAATTCAGGGTAATTTCTTTTCTTTTTTTTTTAATAATGGGGACATCCAGAGGTCTTATTAATACACTTTCCACAGAAAAAGGGGAGTTTTCTACTCTATCTGTAAATATGCATATAATTCATATGTATTCATATTATGTAGTCTATACTTAGCCTTTATATCAAAATAAAAAAGAGTTGGCAATGAATTTTGGGATATTGATTGTCTTAGGTTATTCAAAAAAACGTTATTCAAGTGGTGGCAGGCCTACATTATGTTGTTGATAGAGCTGTAAGAGTGTTGATCAATTGGCACATAGGTTGGCAACTCTTTGGCTTATCGATTAATTGGCAAAAATGCCAAACATTTGCTCGTTCCAGTTTCACAAAGGTGAGGATGTGCTTCTTTTGTTGTCTTATGTTAGTCCATATTCTTTAGTTTTGGAGTGCTGATTGGACATAAGAAGAGATTTGAAGATGTCACTTTGACATCTTGGAGATTTTCTTGGTATTCTGACATTTTAGAGACCAAAACAATTCATTAATTAAAGAAAAAATTATTGTTACAGCCCTACATATTAATACGTTTTATTAATGTATATAATAAAGTTTACAGGTAAACCAACAAGCTTCATAGGTTAAATAATTAGTTTATTTCATCAGAATCTGTTTGCCTAAATTTACTGTTTTTTGTTTTTTTGTGAAGTCTGAAGACCTATGACCAATCCATTTCCCATGATTTCCCTCACCATTAAAGGAAGTTTGCTGGATAGCCCCACGTAGATGGTCTTGTGATAAACACATGAGATCATCCAACATCCCCCGTGTCACAATAGACAGTCAAGATAAGCTTTGTCCGTTCTAACATAACAGGGGTATTTCTGATCAAACTTGTACGATTCAATATTGGAAATGTCGGAGTTTATGGGAGCACCTGAACGCACCATGGATGGAAAGAAGCCCTGTGTGTGTGTGTGTGTGTGTGTGTGTGTGTGTGTGTGTGTGTGTGTGTGTGTGTGTGTGTGTGTGTGTGTGCGCGCGCGCGCGCGTGTGTGGGCGAAACACCGAGGACAAGATCGAGGGCGTAAAAAAAAAGGAGAAGCAGAAAAAGTTTGTTCCCTTTGTTTTTAGTCCCTGTCACTAAATCTCCGTCCACAAACGAGGGTCGTACATTTCACTGTTCCTGTTTCATTCATGTCTCCACCGCTTCCTACCAGGTGGATCAGCTGGTGTGCTCCTGTGTGTGTGTGTGTGTGTGTGTGTGTGTGTGTGTGTGTGTGTGTGTGTGTGTGTGTGTGTGTGTGCGTGTGTGTTTAGTCTGAAGTGTCCAGAGAGGAGAGGAGGTGACACTGAACAATTGCCCCCAGATCACTAACTGTCTCACCACCATACATGCGCAATCGGTTTCGTGCGTAAAAAGACATGTTGGTGCCACAGGCAGATAGCACGAGCGGTACCTGGGCTACTTTTGCGCGAACACACACACAAACACACACTTCGGTTGGTACAGTCACCTGTATGCACACGTCAGACAATGGAATTAAAACAGAAATCGTCACATTCGAATTGCCCCCCCCACACACACACACACACACACACACACCCCTCTTCCTAATGTGTCCCTTTACCATAACAGCAGGCATTCTAGAGGTACATGATAATTTGGGAAAACAAAGTTATATAGCCCCCCCCCCCATCACATCACACGTACACACACGAAAAACCCAATCCTCCGGGAACCCCCCCCCCCCTTCCTCCTCACTCGCCACATGTTTCCATCCCCCCACCTCCCGAAAACACACATACACACACACGCACGTACGCGCGCACGCATGCACACACACGCGCACACACACACACACACTGCATGCAGATGAGTTGTGAGAGCTCGAGCTGGCGCAGAGACTGAAAGAAGAAGAAATGCGACAGAGCAGAGAGCTTCCAGCGGTTTCAGATCCTCATACTAATGACAAGAAAGAGTCTCGATCGTTCCGGCCGCCGGCACCTGTGCCTTGCTCACTGGCAGTTGTGCCGTGTCTATTATGTAGGATACGACTTCCTAAT